>NC_065525.1:25549575-25849575 GCF_006386435.1 Epinephelus moara
GTGGTGTGTGTGTGTCTTACACCGGAATCAAGGAGCAGTTACCTCAGCGGTGGGCATGAATGACAGATGAAGAGCTTATCTGTAATTTGGTAAAGCGCTTCTCTCTCAATGTGTTCAGGCTTGTTGGCAACTTCCCATCTGCGGAACAAAAGCGCTGTGAAGTGGCTGGATTTTAGTGCTGTCACAGCAATGAGGAGCCTGTAACCTCATTAGGTGGAGGAGTGACCTGCAGTGTAACACGGCCCGCTGCAGTTGTGTGAAGAAGGGCCCTCCATCAGCGGCTGCCCTCCAGCTCCTCTCCTCCCTGTCGACCCAGGCACAAACATGCCTGATAGTCAGCGCTCGCTCCCGGCTTTGTACTTGTTGATTTATAAGACACTGTAGCAACAGCATCTGACCTACTGCCAATTACTCCATCATCACAGGAGGGCAGGACTTAACTATTTACATGTGTTCATAAATCTCATGTACTGGACTGACTTTTTACCTCCACTAAGTCAGTTTATGTGTCATCTATTTTTTTTATAATATAGGTAAAGTGAGAAAAAATATAACTTCAAAATGCCAAGAACGAACCTCATTAAAAAGTCATTTATAGCCTTATCCGGTTGTTAGTGTAAGATTAAATAATTTTAACCAATCGTCCATGACACTACTGCTGACTTGATGTTTTTTTTTTGTTTATTGCACCATTAATTGAAAAGTAACTTACTGAAAGAATTGTTTATTAAAGACATTTGACAGAAGTGTGTATCTAAAAAAGCTGATACAAGTGTAAACCATTAACCTGTGTAAACACACAAAGAGAAGTCAAGCTTACTTGTAAGAGAATAATAAAAGAAATGCAAAACAAACTTCTTACATGGACATAAAAACAGTATAATATTGAAATTTAGCAGTTTAATTTTGCAGCCAATAAATATATTACTGGTAGTTTCAGAGTGACCAGGAAGTCAAATGACATTAGTGTCTCTTGCCACATGTCTCCATGCGAAGTGTTAAATGCCATAATTACATAGGACACATTTGAAACCATTAAAACATATATTTTAACCTTTATATGCACAGAAATTTTTCTTTAGATAAAGAAACCCCTCTGAATCTTTTAAATGGAATTAGCCTGGTATTGAGTGTTTGATTGTCCACCAATTAGTTTTGTATAATTGTAGCAGTTATGGGATTTCTAACCTTTTTTAAATTGTTATTATTATATAATTATTGATGTATTTGAAAGCCTTTAATTTTATACTATGCAGGATTTTCCTGGAAAACATGTATAGACTCATACACAAGTAATCCCTCTCAATCATCACTGATGACCCAGTAGAAGTGCGTGGCGGTGCAAAGAGTCGTTGCCTGTTTTTCTTATTTTTCTCTTATTTTGATGTGTTCAGGGTGTTCCTGGGCAACATGTGCAGGTGAGGTTGGGAGCCAAACCATAGGTAGCAGCCATCCAAGAGACACAGCGCTGAAAAGCGGCAGATATAGCGAGGTGAAACGCCAAACGAGTGAATCTGGGGTTGGCTTTTACTTTCACTTTGGTTGGTGTGCGTGTTTACAAACAGTAACTCCTGCATAGTATACTGTCAGTTTCTAGGAATTAATCTGTCAAATATCTACTGCTATCCTCTATTCGTATATCTTGCCAACATACTGTCTGCACTAAGATCGTAAGTCTACAATAAAATGAATAAGACAATAGAAGGAGAGACGAATAGAAAGAATTTGAGCAGAGCCATTAGAGCCAAAGCACCACTTTGAAGTAAGACCATTAAATCAAAGACACTGAAATAGGGTTGTAAGAAAAGTCTGCTATCAGTGCAAAAACTTCCAGATCTAAAGAAAGCAGAACTGTGAGAGCAGCTCCTCTGCATGCGTGTGAGGCTGCGTCGTGTTAAAGGTTGAAGACAAGTCTCTGAACAGGATTACACAGCTCTGTAATCCCTGTGAATGCTGACACAATAGGTGAAGTAATGTGAATGCTGCATCTTTCTTACCTCTGTCAATCTCATGCATCATCAACTTAGGTTTGATCATGATAGGGATCTAATGTTGTTCTGCATCCTGTCCTATCAGGATCATTGTTTTATTTCACAGCTCTCTAATTGCCTTCTTTGTTTGGCCGAGTGGCATTTTCTCAGTTTCACTTACTCTGTGGTCATCTGTCGAGACCACCCCGGTGTGTACTGGAGCCTGCAAAGCATTTGCCTTCCACTGAAACTCGACTGTTGTGGGGCGGAGTCGGGTTGTGCACTTTTGAGATTAAACAGGAATACTTTTGGGATCACTTTGTTTCAGATTTCAATCCCTCGCCCCCGTAGGAGAAGGAGCGGTTCCCTCTCTGGTGAGAGTCGTGTAATCCCCCGTCCGGCCTGTGGCTCGTCGTCCCCCCTGACTGCACCTCTGTTTCACCGCCTCTCTCTTTCTCTCTCTCTGTCCTTGCCTCAACAGAACAATGCAGACCAAGTGGCCTTCCAAATGGGCGGCGGCCTGTCGGCTCTGGAACAAATTCTGCAGGTCGTCACTGCTGCTTCCACACCCACTGCAGTTCCTCGTATTCCTCTCAAGTGAGTACTGCTACCAGAATGAGATATTTACATTTGAATTAACATAATGGTATATTTTAATGCATAAAAGTGGACGCTGTGCTCAGGTATATTTCTGTGATTTAACACACAAATTTAAAAAAAAATCACTATGCCCTTCAGTTTATTATCATGACTTAATCAAGTTTCTGTCTGAAGCCAGCAGGGTGAGCTGTCTCTTTAGCTTATGATCCGAACACTTTGATTCCTGAAACGCTGACCAGTTGTTGTTCAGATCAGTCGTGACATTAGCCACGAGTGAGAGTGATCTCGCTGACTAGGTGTGTGGGCTAAATTTAGGTTCATTGTCAGGACTGGAACAGGTGTGGAGTGATTTTATGCAATGACAGACATTCCCTGCAAGAATGTGTTTATAAGTGATCTGTGATGAGCAGCACCTGCATGATGAGCCCACCAAAAATACATATTCTCTTTATTTAACTCGCCTTAAAATAGCACAAGAAACTGTTTCAATAAATGTCCATTCATGGTGTTTATCTGATGGTCTTTTAAGTTCTGATGCATCAGTAGCTACTATCAAGGATGTGCTCAAATACATTATGAAGAATGGGCTGGTTTATTTGATGTATTTATATGTAATTTTGCAAGTAATTAATACAATATGAATACTTCATAATATCAAAGAAACATAAATATTTCAGGTTGTTTTTAGGGGTGGGGGAAAAAATTGATACAGCATTGCGTATCAATTAGTATTAGTTTCTTTAAATATGTAAATTAGTAATATTGAAAATACAAATTAAACTTTTGACACACTTCCAGACTTTAAAATCACTTGCTTTTTCAGTCCACTAGATACGTTTTGCTGCAATAAAATTGACTGAAGTGAGATGAACAGACCAAATAACTTTATCTTGTTGGTTAAAAATGTTTTTTCTTTTTTCTTTTAGGACATAATTTGCAGTTGAAAAAATGTAAAAAATCTCAACATATTGAAACATATGTAACTCAGAATATCGCAAAACTTTAAAAATTGCAGTAATAGTGTAGTGTGACTTCATTATCAGTTAATATTGTGGTGATTCCCACCCCACAGTTTTACATTTCTCTTTGGACGTGTACAAATACACTGGAGGCTGTGGGCGTAAATGTTGAAAGAATAAAAATAGTATTAGCATTTGTGATTGTGTTTACAAAACTTAAAGGCCAGGAACGCTCTGTATTTTCACCAGACCTCAAACAGCTGTTCCAGTCCTTCTTCCCAATGACTTCTCTTTGACTGTATCCTCTCTCTGACCCTACTGATAACACACTTCTTTATTTCCTCTCTCTTTGTGGATTGTTTTTGCAATTGCCCAAAGTGAGTGAGCTAATCTCAGCTAACCTACTTTATCACTGTTTATAATTTCTTCATCTCAATGATTATACTCTAAATGTATTCATGAGTAACAGAGCCACCCTTCTAGAAATCGAGAGCATTTCCGTAATCAATTTGTGTTCATTCTTTTCTCTGGAAACACAAAAAGCACATGTGTCCCATCTATCATTTAGAGTGCAGAGTATTTTTGAGTTGTGGGTCTGGCGTTTGCGTGGCCTGCCAGTAGATAACCTCAGAGAGGCTGCCGTACTCACTAGTGGGACTCTGTAATGGACTCGAATGGCCTTGCACTCCCATTCATTAGCATTTACTGGTCTCTGAATCTCTGCTAATGGACAAATGCTTCTTATATTTATAAGGCTTTTAAAGGGCATCACATGTATATTGATTTTTTTGTACTCTCTCTTCCTCCATCATTGTAATCTGAGGGAATTTCAAGCAGACTTCTGAATTGGAAGAAATGTTATTAACTTAAATGGAGAGACTGTCTTCTTGGGAAGAGCGTTTGTTTGCCGAGTTTGTTTGCACATCCCTGCGTGACGGCGTGTTAGCTTAAGCGTGCACAATACCTCCTTGGCTTTTAAGACATCTTCCTGACATGCTGTGGTGAAGGAACAGAGGTGAAGATTAGGCCTTTGTGTTTCTATCTTCTGTGCACTGGAATAATTATTAAAAAAAATGCTCTTGAATTCTTACGTAACAAACCCTTTCACACATTGCTAAACAGGTTTCTCTGCAGATGAGATTAACAGCAGTCATACGACGGTATGCCCAAGACCTAATAGGTTATTTCAGTAGCTTGTTTAGAATCAAGCTTGATACCTCAGTTCAGAGGCTGGCCTGTCAGTCAGTCCTGTGCTGCTGATACTGCTGGACCCTTGAGGGCTTTGCCAGCTGAAGGCGGAGAACTGAACCAGAGATAAGCCCCTGATGAACACATCAATCCAGCACCGCGACCACATTCATCCCAACCACATATATTGTATACAACCTCCTCTGAAGTGTAGATTGAAACAGCTTGTTCTGTAGCTTGTAGCATGTACTATAAATTAATTTGAAATTACAGTTATTACAGGCTACAGGCTGTTAGCGCAAATAAAAGGCTGTTTATTTTTTTGTAAGCCGTGCAAACTGCAGGAGGGGTCACATTTTAACCTTGTGATGCACCTCAGTCGGGTCAGTGTAGTCGGCAGCTGGTGACGAGATGCAACACAAGGACGCAGCCCGGCTGTCTACTTATCACTATCCGTCATCTGGATGGTTGTGTGGCCTAATGGGCTGCTATACAGACACTAGCCCCAGAGTGCGCTACATTATCTGTTTACAGTGATGCTGCCGTATTGATCACCTCCTCCTACCAGATAAGCTGAGTGATTTACAAAAAAGGCAGCTGCGGAGATGCCCCTGCCGTATCTCTCCCCGGGGAGGCTGATTCCATATTGTTACCATTACATTAATGAGCTAATTCCTCTGCGAGGCTCCGCTAATGTCCTGGTGTAACCCTGTGGTCACTGGAATGTCTCGATCAGGGTTTATACAGCCGCTGTCATTAACTTCAGCTGTAGAGATGATATCTCACACAACGCACATCCTAAGTGTTAGCATGTAGTTTTCTGGGCAAAATAAAATTTCCTCCACATTTGTTTTATCAGTTAATTTGATTTTCATTACATGAATTATTTTTCTCGGTAAGTCATGCACTTTAATATGCTTAAATCACTCAAAAACATTGTCAAGCTGCATTTTAATATTATTACATAGGGTTGCAACTAATGATTATTAATTGTTTGATCAATAAAATGTCAGAAAATTATGAAAAGTGTGCATCACAAGTTCCCAGAGCCCAAGATGATGTCTTCAAATCACCTGTTTTGTCTATTTAATGGACAAAACCCAAAGATATTCAATTTAATTTATTTTCAATTTCAAATGAAGTCTAAAAACATCAGTGAATATTCCGATTTGAGACTCTGTGACAAGTGAAATTTTGGCATTTTTGCTTAAAAAATTACTTTAAGATTTTTTTTTAAAGAATTAGAATGAACAACAGGTACACACATAAAAAACAGGTTTTTGGGGAAGCAGTTCAGCATCACATGTACACTGCTTAAAAGATTGCTAAGTGTTAAGTGTTGCTCTGTTAATCACAAGTAAACCCTGTACACAGAGCCAGTAACTTATATGTACTGGTGGTTGGCTGTAGTTGTCATCTTATAGTCAGAACCACTTCAACAGTTTCATATTACAGTGAGGTTTTTTTAAGTTTAAAAGACTTTAAAAAACAGTTATGGTGAAAATTTGTTGACAATAGGATCAAAAGTTTTTTCACCAGCTATTTGAAATGTGATTGAATGTTCATATTCAGTTCATATTTCACTGGGATTTGTAATACTGGCTTTCAGCTCACAAATTTGGATGTGGTTTCTTAGTTAGGCTTCTCAGTGATGATAGGTTATTATTTGCACACTGTAGAGGATAAAAAAATCTCACTATTGCAAATCCTGGTGCAATATGGCCCAAGCGTGAATGTTGAAGAGATTCAAGATCAAGATTCAAGATAGCCTTTATTGTCATTGTACAGACACCTATACAACAAACACCTATACAGCAACATCTTAAAATACTCTGTAAAAAATGTTCACTTTTGAACCCATTTTGAACATTTTTCGCCAGTGACCATGACATTTTTAGCCAAAGATTGCACACTGGCAAGAGTGAGTCCACACAGATGTCCAGGGGGAAGGTGCGACACAAAGCCATCACAGAGTAATGCACAAAGGGTCAAGGTCATGCCTGTCCATCTGCTTCCACACAGTTCACACAGGCCTCAGTTCAAACTCAGAGGGAGGAGTTCACAGACCTTTATACATCCATCTAGACATGTACTTACCATCATCCGACACTTACGTTTATGGTGTCACACAGATAGAAAAAAGGTTGTTGAGCATATGCACAAATGGGAAAGAAGCATTTATTAAAATTCTTGAAATTCCCTGTTGTAGTAAGACGTAGTAACTATTTCATCCAATGATGAGCCATACAAAGTTTCAAAGAGATAGTCACCTTTCCACACTGCAAATATCCTTTACAATCCCTGTTGTTTAAGTGACTTTAATACAAAATTATACCTTGTGACTGAGCTCTACCTATATACGTAGTGTTTATACCCATCATATGTACCAGCATTTGTACAAGTGACATATATAATAGACTAGTTGAAGCTGTTTCAATCGTTAGTTTGGATGTAAGTGTCATATTTGTCTTTTTGTTATGACATCTGCATATTACCAGTTAGACCCAAAATCAGTGTCAAAGATGGCTTGTCCTTGTGTCTTCCAATAGGGGTCACTGAAGAGAAGTGAGCAAGACAGACTTCTGCACTTGTTGTAAATGTTCACAGCACTTGTCTCCATCTTCTTGTACACAACTTACACTTTTAAAAACAAAGCGAAAAGAGGCACTCGTCTGTGATAATTCTCTAATTCAGAAGTTTATATTCTGTTGTTTGGGTTTTACTGTATGATGGAAATTTCTAATGATGGGAGAAGAAAAGCAGAGCTATGACAGTAACTTGAACAGGTGATCTCCAGAGGAGGCTTTAGGAGTCCTTGGACATCGCGTGTTAACCCAATTTGTATTTCCACTACTGTCTCACATGACCTGGTGTATCCTGTGAAATCAGACCTGCTACCCGTGGTTTTATTTCAGGATGTTTTCCACCATTTGTCAGAGTCTGTGTGTGTGTGTGCGCACTCACACTCCTGTGCGTGATGCTGTGTGACGGCTCATCAGATTTCTACCCCTTCATACCTGGCCAGTGTGGCACGACAGCCAGAGTAGATGTCTTGGAAGCACTCAGGGTATCGGAGAGATCAACAGCAGAATCAAATTAAATGTCATTTAGATAGCAGTGAATGAAGGGATTGTTTGACAGCACAAGGAAATGGATTTTGCTCCTCACCTTTTATTTTGGCTTAGGATTCTTTTTCTTCCCCTGAACACAAATTTACCCTGTTTAAGAGGCAGGGACTCAACCTGATCTGGAAGTTGGTCAGATTTCTGCAGCGTCGCTCCAGTCAGGCTTGACTGCGCGCATAGGAAACACACAGAGAGGGCGAGAAATGTGAGACTCAGGTTGAGGAGCACAGATCTTGGGGTGGATAAGTCAAGGCAGTGACAAAAAGCATAAAGAGCCTTTTACATGCTTGTTGTCCTGTTGTCAACTGAACTGAGAGTTGGCTGTTAAATATAACAAATGGTTTTATGTTGAAATACGGACAGAATCCATAACCATATATCTCTCTGCTAGGAAAACCTTGTTTATGGGTTTTACCTCTGATTTATGCTTCAAGCAGTGAAATCTGGATGCTCTATCAGTCATATTCTTTCTCCTCTAGCCTTGTCTATCAGCCTTTACCTAAAATTAGGTGATATTTGACTATTAAGAGTTTTAATTCAGAGGTCAGTTGCACACCCAATCCCTCCTCCTCCCAAGCCTCCACCTTATCATGCATTGGGCTGTTGGCCACCCAGGCAGAGCCCCCAGAGGGCTGCAGGAGAGCGAGACAGGATCAGATGTGCTCCGTCCCTCTACCTCTTGGCCTCATTTCTCTATGGCTCTCAATAGCTTTACAGGTAAAATGGTATTCCCTGGCTGTGTGAGGTTAAGCTGTTTTGTGTAGGCGAGCAGATTACATCGCTCATTATTTTGTTTCCCAGTCTCCTTTCTCAAGTCCAGCTTCAAAGCAGAATTGTTATAAGAGTGATATTGCACTGGATGGGTGCTGATGGATTGGCTGTGGTCTTTTTCGGAAAGTGAAGCACAATTTCTCTGTAATGAGAACCCCATAGTGGTGTAGGTGGAGGAATGTCGCCCGCTCAGATAGACTGGCACACATCTGTCCCCACAAAGTTTTTGTGCAACGTGAGACTCGGTGTTGTGGCACTTTACCAAATTGTTCCGCAAAATCTTTGACTGGAGCTGTCATTGAGGGGTATTGAGATAGTGAGATTCCCAGAGAGGGCGGACTATCAGGTGTCGTGCTCATCAAGCTCAATTAGGTGGGAGGAAACCAAAGACAGATCACTGTGATGGTTCATTGTACAAGCTGGTGTAAGGGCATAACTCAAACATGCCTCTGACAGCCTCCTCATTTGTTCAGAGACGACCAAAGACAAGCCTGATTAGCTGTGTTACAAAGCAATTGCATGCTCATTACATGAGCAGTTGAGTGAGTCGATTGTAAAGCCAGAGGGCCCGATCTGTCTTGACAGAAGTCAAGTGATTTAATTAGAATATACTTGTCAGGTTGTAGAGAAAGAAACATGGCCATGCCTTGAATTAAAATGTTTAATACCCTGTTTTGTTTTGTTTTTCTTTAAAAGCTTAACTTTTCAGCATCCTGTTCATGTAGTTTGTCTCTTTGATTGTATGCCAAACATGGACAAACTTGATTCGAAAAGTTTACTTAAAAGGTGTCCAACAGAGATAAAGTAACAGTTTAAAGTGACAAACATTACAAAACTACCAAAAAAAGAGACAAAATTCAAATGAACACACCTGTAAAAGTACGTTTTCAGATGAGATTTAAAGACAAGAACAGAGTCAGCTGATCTGATGTTCCAAAGCCGAGGAGCAAGAACTGAAAAGGCTTGATCACCCTGTGTCTTTAACCTGGACTCTGGAACAGTTTAAGACCCAGACTAGCAGACCTGGGGGGCCTGTTTGGACGGTACGGTGTGTGAGAAGCTCAGTTATGCACTCCGATGCCAGATCATTGAGAGCCTTGTATGTAATTCAAGAACTTTACAATGGATTCTAAAAGAGACTGGGAGCCAATGCAGGGAGGCCAAAACAAGTGTGATGTGTGAGAATCGTTTTGTTTTGGTCAAAAGTCTAGCTGCTGAATTTTGAACAAGTTGGACCTGGTGTATGGCTCGATTTCTTTGGCAGGTGAACAAGGCATTACAGTAATCAAGGTGGGAGGATATAAGAGCATGTATGACTTTCTTGGTGTGAATGTGTGCAGAAGCTGTAGACAACAGGACAAGATTATGATATCAGAAGCGTTTTAGTTTGTGGTTGTAGTGTGAGTAGTATTGACCAAGCATGTTTGAGAGGGCTTTGTGGGTAAAGAGACTGTGCAGAGAGTAAAAAAGTTGTCACGCATTGGCCAAAGTACAGTCTAGGAACCCATCAGCCATGGTTTAATGACGTAGCTTTTTAGAATTTATCTGCATTCATATATAGAGATTAGCCAACATGTTGTTCGGACCTGTCTCAACCTGGTGATATGTCCTTGACTCTTGTTGTTGTGAACGTGCCTTACATAGGAGAAATGACTGCATTTTTTGAAAGGTGTTTACTTTTGGGTCATGGCCTTCACTGAGTCAGAAAGTTTGTGTTGCCTTCCCTGTCCCCTGATCTTAAATTTCTCTAAATCTTTACGAGAAGTTCAAAGTTCGAAGAAGATTACTGCCTCTGTCATTTCTTCTCGAAGAAGCGATTAAATATCCCATTATGGGGACTCGCATGGCAGCATTCCAAGGAGGATTGAAGCCGTTATAAAAGAAACGGTGACACTACGGTTTCCCAGATATACAAATACAGACATTTGTCAGGAAGAGAGCACCAAATCTCTGTTGTCATTGGTGTAACCTGACTGCCACCATTGACCACGATGAACTTTATCTGCCCGTTCTGAAACAGCTCTTTGACAGTAATCAAGTCAGTCCTGCCAAGTCATTTTATCTCTGATAGGTCATATGATACCCCGACTATTGTGCTTTACTTTACTCAACAGGCACATGATCTTAAATACCAGGATAGTGACTTAAAGCACCCAGAGTAACTCCTGTCCTTTGGAGGAATGTACATGTCAGCTACCACAGCTTGAATTTCATAAGCTGTGTGAAGTATATAATTATACTACAGTATTTGAGGAAAAAGCAGTTGAGTTGTCGTTTTGGTATTTGCATGATCTTTGTCCCGTGTTCGCTGGAGAATCAGAGTCCTGATGCAGCGTGGCTGCACACAGCACAGCATAGCTTGGTTTGGATCTCATGTTACCTCACCTCTCGCTCCACACAGACTGCTCAATCAGTGCACTTAACCATTATGGCTTAACTTTTTCCTCCGTCTTTATGCTTTAATAAAATTACTGTCAATATAGCTGCCATATAGGACATCAACAATTTGCAAGAGGGCTCAGCTCTGTTATTGTTTTCAGGTGGACGGAAGTAAGCTTTGATGTCAGATTTGGACACTATCCGATCACTCAAAATATAGTGCTTCTCACATTAACGCCACATTCCACGTCTGACAGCTTTACTTAGCAATGTCAATAATGATACGGCGAAGCGACTGATCCGCCCACTGGCAAACGCAGAGCACAGAATAGAGGAAGTTATTGACAGACTTGGGTCTGCCTCAGCCTAATCTATTTTCCTTTCCTATGCCAGCGTGGTTTGACCGAAAACGCGCAGCAGATGTGAAGGTTTCGGTAGATATCAAAATGTTTACCAGTTGAAATAAACATGGCCTACTTTAGGCACTGGAGAGGCAGATTCCTTTCTTCCAGCGAGCAGATAGGACACGCCATTCCGCCAATGGCTAAAATATACAGTTGTCAGAAAATATTAACTGATGAAACGGGGGCGAGGGGGAGTAGTAGTCACAGCAGAACGATTGGTCAGTTATCTGAGGCATTAATCTTCTCTGGGGCTTGTTTCAGAGCAGACATAATACAGAGGCACGCTGACTGCCTTAGCACTGGCCGCTGCTGCCTGGGGCTGCCTGGCGGCTGTGAGGAGCTGCTGAGAGGAGTAGTTTTATCTCTCCAGCGGAAATGCTGCACCATCTCAGCCAAGATGGGACTGAGATTGCGCTCAGCTCCTCTGAAGGTGGCTGTAGCGAGGGGAGTCTCCGCATAAGTAGCTGATATGAGTGTTTTATTCCTCAAATCGGCTTCCTTACTCGCGCTGTCAGCGAGATATGCTTTTGACTTGTGAAGACAAACTGCACCCTTAAGGAACCACAAATACAGAAGAGTGTGTTTGGTTTCCTGATGACTGCAGATAGTCTTGTCAGTGCCCACGGCTAGACATTTACATCCCAGTAGTAGTGTTTCTTTAACGAATTGCAACAGGAGTAACAGCCTGCCTTGAGGTGTGTTTTTTTTTCTTCTTCAGCTTGTGATTAATCACTGTTTGTCATCTTTCTGTGTTAGATCCCTCTGTGCTGCTGTAAATACCTACTACCTGGCATGTTCCTGCTGCCCCCTCAACTGCTCCTACGTGCTGTTTAGCAACAAGATAGCGCTGCTCATGGACCTGCTGCTGCATCAGCTAACGGTAAGTTTATTCATCCTGGCACATGACCAAGACCTTATTTACCATCACAAACAATATGTTTCACAAATCATGCCAGGAGATTCAATATTTATGATTCATTTGTGCCAACAACCTTATTTCAACTTGTTTAGTAAATGTGAACAGGGTTCCACACAGTTTTACCAATGATTTTTTTTTAAACTTTTACATAACTTTTCCATATTATGCCCCATTTCCATGACTTTATTTAGGTAGTTTAAAATGGGCATGACAATATAGAGATACAGCCATACATTATTTAAAATGCACTTACCAGGCATTTGCCTATACACACACTGCTAATGCTTGCTAACTTTACTCTCTCATTAGACATTCTGACTGCCAGCTAGCTGCATATGCCAACAGACCAGACTAGCACATGCAGTCACTTCACAAAACGTCAGGGTTGTGCCCTTTTTTTGGGGAAGAGAAACCCAAAGATCATAAAGATATAAATGCAATTCTATGTGTATTTGGATCAGAATTTTGACAAATTTGTACACGTTTTTCTTTTTTTTTTATTGTTTAACATTAGCTATCCATCAGTAGTAACTGTCACAAGCATCACTTAACCATTTTCCACACTGAAAGTATTCTCAACTGCAAAAAATATCCCTAAAGGAAAACTTTGTCAACAAATGTATTATCTAATGAGATAAAGTTTTCAGTCTGTTCATCTCACTTCAGCCATTTTTTGCAGCAAAATGTATCTAGCAGACTGAAAAAGCAACTGATTATATTATTCAAGTAGGCTACCTAAAGTTTAATTTGTATTTGTAATATTATTAATTTATATAATTGAAAAAATATATACTTGACACTGTGACGTTACAATATTGTCACACAAAAATATCGTGATACAATGCTGTATTGATTTTCCCCCCATCCCTACTTTTTAACCATTCGAAATGGTATCATATCTTTCAATATGAAGCATGTCAATACATACTTTATATGCAAATGTTTTACATTTTTTGAGGTTTGTGCGTTTGGCCAGCAGTCTCTGAGTGCTGCTGGACACGATAGTCACAACTGTCCCAATAATGAATATTCACCATGACCAATTTTTATACAATATTTACACATCTTGTGAGCCTCATATCTTAAAGCTTTGGTTGGCCCGCTATCCAGCAGCTTTTCCACATTTTCCTGATTCTGTCCTGATGTGACAGCGCATTTCTTTCCCCCAAAAGGGGGCGCAGCCTTGGTGATGACACAATGTTGGTCAGGTATATGTGTATCACATGAAACTAATATGGTGCATCGGTCATGCAGCACAGCACTAGATTTTAAATTAGCAATACAAGGAAAAGCAATGTATTTTCAAAATGTTTCAAAAACATTATGTTAATTCCAAACCGTGGGAACACTGTGAAAAGGAGATGCTGAATATGTTTAGACAGAGGGTATTCAAGGCGTGATCAAACTAACAGTATTTCCGACATAGCCACACATACATTTAGCCTCTTTCTTAAACCTTGTTGTCTTTGCATTCATTATCTGATGATACACAGTGTTTTGACCGTGGAGAAAACCCTGCCTTTTTTTCTGGTGTCTGTTCCTGCCACAGTGTTAATGAAAGACAGAGCAAGACACAAGCTTAGCAAGTAACAAACCATTGCCCAACCTCTCCACAGATGCCTCCTGACTGAGGGAATGTGAGAGCGCAGTCAGTCAGTCAGTCAGGCAGGCTGCATTGCGGCGACATGTCAGCCCATATCCTTCAGCACTCTGTAAGAAGGACTGTAAACATCAGCCCACTCCAAACATCTAACGGTGGCGGCTCGCTGGGGCCGCCTACACTCACAACAGAGACAGGACAAGGCACAGGCACAGGGGTTGTGGTACATGCATGAACTCTTCTGGGGCTTCCTTCTCCAGTGAGTGAGTTCCAATCCGAAGCAGTCATATTTCCTTAGGGCACACAGGGAGAGGGTACTCTGTAAGGTTCAGTTTATATAAAACATATCCCAGCAGCTGCTCTGCTGACTGACATATCCAACAGCACTGCAGGAGACAAACTAACTGCTCTCCATGTGTTCAATGCAGATTAAGAGTTGGACTCAAAAATTATTCATGCTCCTGCACACCCTGCTTTAATAAGCTGTGATTTAATTTACAAATCAGGCAACAAAGTTTTACAGTTCTGCACAGCTTTGTGTTTGTTATTGTGTTTTATTGCTTGACTGAGTGCGTATTCATGTGTATGTCTATGTTCTGGTATGCGTGTGTGTATGTGAGCCGTAGAGTAAGGCCGTGGGGGTTGCACTGCCATATGAGCATGTACCCTTTTAATTAGATTTGTGGAGAATGTCGGTGGATTTACCTATGCTGTCAGCATGAACCCCAGCCATTAGACCAAATGAGAAGGTTTTACCTTTGCAAGGTTCTGCACGTTACACAGCAGCACTATATTTTAAACGTGGACCTCTTCTTCTGTGTTTCATGAGTTTGTCTGCAAATGCAAATAAGAGAAATCCTGGTCTTACAACAGCCTTTTTATTTGGGTTTCCATCTTGTCAGCATTTAGCTTGTTCATAGTACATCTTGACTTGTTTACACCAGCTTGTTTGTCATTAGTGTGGCTCAAGAAATGTCTTTAACAGCTACTGTATACCTTTATTGTAGCTACTCCACATCACAGGAGGGCAATGCACAAATATTTGCCTAATAGCTGGTGAATAATAAACTTGCTAAATTGTGAAGTGTGCCAGCAATGTGGGAAAAGCCTTTTGCTAAACAAACACATGGAATTTTGATGTCAGTCTCTGCGTTAAATGGTCATTAATGCACATGCTTTAGGTTAAAGGTTCAGTGTGTAGGATTTAGGGGGATATATTGGCACAAATGGAATATAATATGTTTTCTTTAGTGTATAATCACCTAGAAATGAGAATCATCATGTCTTAGTAACCTTAGAGTGAGCCATTTACATAGGGGGCAGGTTCTTGTTCAGAGTCCACCATGCAACATCACCATGTTTCTTCAGCAACCCAGAACGGACAAAGCAAACACTGGCTCCAGATGGGGCCACGTTTTTGCACCAGCCACCGTAATTAGCAGCCCCTTAGAAAAAAGCCGAACAGTGTTGCAAAAACACTGGGTGTTTTTTTGCCATTTTTGCCTAATCGATGGGAGCCTGTATGGGGTGCACGCTCTACCAGGTGAACTAGAAGTTGCCCTTGGAAAAACACTGATGTTGAATCTGAAATTCAGTGGTTTTACTGGTTTTAATCACCTGGTCAATTTATTTTGGAGAGGAAGAGACCTCTGTGGCTCCTTGTAAAAATCCCCTGAATGTCTGCATCTTAAGTTATCAAAGAAAAAGATGAGCACACATTAGCAGCTGCTGGGCTAGGGGCCTGTCTGCGACGAGCTGAATGGCATCTGACAAACACTGATTTGTAACGTGAAACTGCTTTATTCAACATTTTCACTTGTTTTAATCACCTGGTCTGTTTGTTTTGGAGAGGAGGAGACCTCTGCAGATAATTGGGCTCCTAGTTAAAAGCCTCTAAACAATGAAGACCTGTGGACCTGTCTTTTTGTTTTTCTCTCATACTCTTTTGATGTTGTTTGTAATGGTATTAGGATGCTGTCTGATAAACCCTGATTCTGACATGCTACATTAGAAATCTAAGAACATAGGTTTAGTAATAGGTTTATTACAGCCTCCTAGGTAGGCCACCTTTTGTAAAGATTCTTTTTTTCTTCCATTCTTGCAGCTTTATGTCCCAGATGAAGACAAATCTATTTTTGGGCGCAGCGTCAACAAACAAGTCTTTGAGGGTTTGACGACAGGCCTGCTGCAGACCATTGCTACCATCCTGGGGTCCCTGTGGCCGCATATCTCTGAGCCTGGACAAGGCGAAAACACATGGATTTCCTCCCCAGATGCCAAGGTCAAGAGCTCTGCCACAGAGTTCTTCAACACTCGCACACAAGACCTAATCAGGTATTTTCCTTCCAGCGCTCTGCACTACTCTCACACTGCTTCTCCTCCTCCTCCTACATGGCACCTCTTTTCCTCATCTCACGACCTTTTTACCTCCTTTAGTGCATCCCTCCTCCGCTCCTCTTTACCGGGTTGAGAGTTGGTCAACCTCTGATTTCCTCAACAGCGTGCCTTATGTAAAGAATAGGCTGACAAAATGTCAGATCTCCTGGAAATGGTCCAACTGGTGTCTTGTTAGAATGGGAGTAGTGTGAGAATGAGGGTGTATTCTGGCACCCATCCAGCTTGTACTTTTTCCACACATTCAGTGCCACATTTCAAGTAAAATCAGTTTCTAGGGGGCGGCCACAAAGTAGCATAAACAAAGAGCACTTCCAAAGCTTTGAAAGCTCTCCTTGAACCTGGCGTTGGAGCTTGCCATTTGGGGCTGGGCTGTAGGAGTCGGGCTGTGTTGGAGAAATGTGGGCTGTGAGGAAAGGCAGGCCCAGCCTGATGAAGCCTTGTGGAAGAGTGCAGTCTTTCCACCACCCCTCCCACAAGCCATGATTCATCAGGACGGAGCAGCTGCACAGGCCCACCACTCTCATCCACTGACCCAGTCGTAACCCTGGAGACAGGGGAGGGCCTGAGAAAAATGGTGTCGTCAGAATGGTAATCCCGAGTACGAGCACAAGATTTACCTCAACTGCCTTGTATAATGTATATGCTAGTGAGGAAGGACAAAAGATCAAAACATTTTTAGCTTTTGCAACACTCTCCCATCATGCAAACCCATATATCTCACAGAGGGGAGATCGCCATTTCCTTTCGTCTCATTACCAGATTCTCAGTTTGACTTTCAGTGCTTTTAGTCCCCTATCATTGTCATGAATGTTGAGACGCAGAGTGGCAAGTTCGACCACCAAGCAGGCTGTCAAACAGAGAGCAGCCACTGAACAAAGCAGTCAGTGTGAAGAAAGATCCTTTCAACCCGAGTAAAGCTGTGGAAGAGGATCAAGTCAAAACAATGGGACTCGGTTCAAGTGTCAGATGACCTGCAGTGGAGGTTGAAAACGGTCATAATCACCTGTTTTTAGAGGACCTCAGTGAGTGACAGTTTTAACAATAAAGGTATGCGAAAGAAGAGAAGAGTCAGGACAGTGATAAGATGAAGAACTGTGGCTTTGCAGTTAGGCCTGTAACACCAAGTACTTCTGTCGGACGGTACATCCTCCTAGAAATAATTGTGATAAATGATATTATTGTTATTTTAAGACCATTTTATGCCACTGATGTAATGATAATACAATATGACAGTGCAAGTACACCCTTTCAAAGAGCAGTGAACTTTTAATTCGACCAGAAGTGACAGTGAACGTGTATCAGCAGTGTTTTTCTGTTTATTCTGCTTAGTCGCCATAAAAGAATACTACCAAGTCTTATAATGGTAGCTAACAAACACGCACGTAAACATACGACATATGGACGTGACCATAATCATTTTTGCTGACTTCGGTAAGTTGATGACGTTAAATCGTTACCACATCAGCTACTAGAATGCCTTGATTGGCAGCCGTAATGCTCAATAGATTTTCATAAGCTGTCGGTGCTTGAGCTGAGCCCGAAGGTCCAAGCATACCTGAGTTGCGAGAAGACGGCCCCAGGTCAGCAGACTGTCAAGGGCCCAGAGCTGGGCTGGCACAGGGGCCACAACAGCCCTCTAATGACACTATTAGCAGTGATTTGTGGCTGAAAGAGTACAGGGAACATGATCATGAGACCTGTCATTGGCAAAGACAAATTGGAGATATCGCAGTAATAGCAGGGGGTGGAGGGCTTAGGTGAGGTATCTGCTTTCAGCTGCGGTGCTGTGGAAGTATGCACAGTAAAGGCCTTTGTTTGCCTGTGTGAGATGAGCCTTCTGCAAACGAAGTCTCCCATAGTAAATTTGGAGAAAATGCTGTTAACCACTGTGTGTTTTTCTCTTCTTCTGTGTTTCTTCCAGCTATGTAGTAAACATGGGCTTGATTGACAAGCTGTACGGGTGCTTCTTGTCAATCCAAGCTCCTGTAGACGAGCACCCCAAGATGTCTGCGTTCCTCCAGCACGCCTCAGCCCTGCTGCACAGCATGTGTAAGCTGTGTTTCGTTGTAACCGGACGGTGAGCATGTCTTCTTCCTCTGTTACACACCTTAAACGTCTCTTTGATCTTCCCCTGACAAACACACACACCTTTCTCTGTGTGAGTAATGACAGAGACTGAGTCACCCGTCAGTTCTTTAATGTCACAAGGATCCATAAAGACTGGGCTCACGTTTACTCAAACAAAGGCAGTGGTTCCTCTGCAATCAGCCAGCAGGTCGTTTCCTCCAGTCGGCTCGCTGGCCGAGCTGCCGTTACTGCAGATAGAGATAGGCATCTACTTGACCCAGCGCTCTGTCACTCATCATAAACCTTAGCCTGCAGCGTGGGGGGAGCCCACCCACGTGTGCTACAGTGACCTCCGCTCAGAGAGGTTCAGTGGCGCCGCTGACAGAGGTGACGCACACAGTCACACCAAGGGAACGTCAGCACTGCAATTAAAAGGAACAGAAATGCTGACCATAGTAGCAGGGCCAGATGTGCTTTGATACTGTGCATTGTCATAATTTTTAAGCATTTTAATTGCTATACTGAATCTAGGTATCAATTTGTTTTGCTCCATAACAACCCCACCTCCTTACTTCACGATCTTGTCATCGTGTTTGAAGTGTCGCCCAGTGTGCTGCAGCACCTTACCAGCTGCAAGGTGTTTCACTAACAGTGACCAGCTGCTTCACACCAGCACGGCAGAAGACAGCCACAGCAGGATTGCATGTTTGTCACTGAATATCTGTGAGAAAACATAGCGTCAGACTCTGCAGGTTTAATGAGACCAATGTTATGATCAGTGCAGCAGCCAGCGAGTTGTGTTCTGCCAAGATTCTCTGTGTGTCATATATAAGAATGCTCAGTGGGCCTGTAGAATATTTTGGCCATGCCAGTTGCTGTGTCAGGGGATTATAATGGCATTAGGAGGCTGTGTTCTTGCCTAGCAGCATATTTCACGCAGAGCCTGTTGGCTAACATCAAGTATCAGCATGCACTGTAGGTTCCATCCAGAGGTCACACACCCTCCATTCTACATGGCTGCAAATCATAGCTGGTGCTGCTGCGGTAGTCTTAAATTGTCTGTCTGTGCTAGGCGCGGGTTTCCAGCGGAGTCTTCTGCAATGCGACTGAAAAGAATTAATAACATTTTTTTAGCTGTGCAGGCTTTTACATGTCAAATAATGCAGTAATGTTTAGTTTGTGGTCCAGTTGAACTTGCAGGCAGTGATATGATTTAATAATACTTTTAAGCTTAGTTCATGTAATGTTAAAAATGTTGTAATTGTTCAGTTTTTCATGATTGAATTCTCCACCTAAATTTTTTTGAAGCTCCTAGCATGACAAAAAACTGGAACTAGCGTGAAAGCCTTTTATTCTACTCTGTCAAGCTTGTACTCAAAGTACCTCCTCTTTCCAGCCAACGTTATCCTTGGCTTTGTTCTTAAATATGGTGTTCAATGAAAAGATGATGTTACCGATCCCTTTAACCAACAGGGTGGCATCTCGTTGGAACCAAACAAACATATCACCTTGAATCCTCTCAGGCGGGCCTTGATTAAATGTGCCAGAGCACTCAGCACCTTGTCAGGCAGCTCAATACAATCTGCCAGCTTGAAGTCGCTGCCATGAGCTTCACGTCACGGTATTACTGTGTTTACTGTAGCCGGAGTGGGAGCGGAAGAGCCGATCTTAAATCTTGAAGGTTCCACTTTTAAGCTGCACCCAAACTGGCTGGCGGTGAATTTGACTAGTTAAGTCAAAAAGTGAAACAGATTTAAAGCGCCGTGCATGCAAAAACTGAAAAACTGTTATTTTATAAATAAACAGAAGCACATGAGGAAAAGGAGATGAACTTAAGCAGCAGCTGTGATCCAACGTGAATATGCAACACATTGTAAAGTTGGTGCTCTTCCACTCGCAGCAGTCGGTTAAGTCAGGTAATACAGCAGCACTAACAGGGTGTATCTCTTATCTAAAGGGAAAGTCAACTCTAAGCCCTTGTCTGGTGAGTCAATCTAGAAGCCGCCAAGGTCTAGACTGTTATTTGCATCCTCGGTCTTTGGATGTCGCCATGAGGGAACAGTCTTTTAATGCATGACACCAGCAGCTTAAAGGCTCCAATGCTACGTAATGTTTCCTAGTATCATATCTGTGTATTTGTTAATGAACACTTATTTAATTTTGTTTTACTGACACACTTGTCCTCTCCTCCTCTCCAGTGCTCCCAGTATATTTGACAATAAACGCCAGGACCCGACTGGGTTGACGGCCCTGCTGCAGTCCACAGACCTGGTGGGAGTTGTGCACACGCTGTATTGTATCCTGCTGCACAGCTTCTCACCAGAGTCTTCCTCCCAGAGCCAGGAGCCCTACAGCCCCGGGGTCATCCAGGTGGCTTTGCAAGGCATCCGCTTCCTCAACAGTTTTGCCCTGCTTGACCTTTCGGCCTTCCAGGTATCATGCAAAATATATTCTGTTTTCACTTTTCACAAGTAAAAAAACTCTCTGCATTTGTTTTAGCATGTTTTCTGTATTGTAGATACATTATTTTACAATATATATTTATAGAATGACAGCAGATGGGTTGTAGGTGAAATAGCTGGTACCCTTGCATACACAAACTGGTATAGAGTGTCTGCAGGTTCTTAAACCCATTAACCAACAAATATTAGGCCTTAAGAGTCTTTAAAATAGTCTTAATTTAGAATTTGTGAAGCCTTAATTACCAAAAACATTTTTATCTACTGTCATTTGTCCATCTTTTTAAGTCTTTCTGGCAAAATGAGTCAAGCTCTTCTGCGTGAAAGTCCGCGTCTGATGTTACAATTTTTTTAAATTTGCCACTGAACCTCATACTGTCCTCTTACTTACACTTACCTGCAAAATTTGGATTAATCTAACTCACTCTAACAACCATACTCCCACATAAAACCTACCTCTTTAGACTCGCTTACAATGCTTGTCCAAAAATCAATTTTAAATTTGGTTAAAAAATTATCCTGAAAAGGTCTTAAAAAGCATTTAAGTGTTTGATACCTGCAGACAATCTGTGGTAATTGAATAAACACTTGAAAGAGCAATTTAAATGACTTATCTTCCTTATCACAAACATCAGGCTGTCATAAAGATGCCTACATATATTTAAATTATCCTCCCTGGATTTAATAAGTCTGTATACATGATCAGATTGATGCTAGTTCCTTTGTTAAGACCCATTAGAAGAGGAGTTACTCTCCTCAGGACAAAGCTGACCTGCGGACATAAACACAGGTGCCCTCTGACCCCGGGTCAGTTGGCTGGGTCGAATGGAGCCCGGTGGGTCAGCAGTTAGGACGGAGCACGAGTGATTATCACTGTATGCAGGGCCGTACATTACCCACCCCGAGGAGGAGAGGGCGACAGCTTCACTGTGCTAAGTCACCGCATAGACGGAAAGGCATGAGAGCAGGCACGAGAATGCTGTTAATTATTTTAATGTCTCGTGGTAATTACTTTGAAGCAGCTTCCTCTCACCGGCCCACCACATTCGGGCAACTCAAAACAGCTGGAAAATGAAAGCATTTCACTGCCGGAGTTTTATGAACATTTTAAATAACGTTTTCTTTTTTTTTGGCCGGGGGTTGTAATCACCTTGTGTTTCACATTACCTGCAGCACCGGCTAATATGTGTTGTGGTGGATGGATGATCAGAATTCAGGCCGTTAATGCTCCTCTGCTGCTGCATCAGCTCCCAATAATGTGTTTAGAGAGGAATTTCAGAAGGGTTCAGCACAGTATAAATAACTGGGTTTTGCAGCGGTTGCATGTTGGCAGAATATGTAGCAACAAATCTGGGATCTTCCAAAATAAAAACCAGAAATGCTGTTGTCCCTCCCTGCTTAGCGGTTTTCCTGTTTTCCTTTTTAAACTGCAAGTTTTTTTAATCTAAATCTATTTATTTATTGTTAAACAACATTTAGCTTTTGTTGCGTTTGACAGCAGCTTACATGGTTCAGTGAGTTTAATATGTCGCCTGCGTGCATGAGTTATGGGGCCTGAAAACGGCCTTTAGCTTCCCAGGTATTGCCTTTATGGACGTTACGATGCTAACACATCCAAACTTCCAGCGGAGCAGTGATGATCTTATGGTGCTCTGTCACACTGACATGTTTAATAAATACTGTCTGTGAGCAGCTCCTAGCATCTCATTTCTGAGCAGGATTGGGGTGTTTTATGTTGGGATCCCGCCTGAGTTGTTTATACTCTTACACCATGTATGTTCCCACCAGCAAAACATATAGTCCTTCATTACTTTGTATTGTTATTGTACTGAGCTCGATGTGATCACAGTCATAGACAATTTATACTTGATTTACTGTTAAACATACCAACATGTTTTGTCTGTGACCTGTCAGTCCGTTCTAGGAGCTGAGGGCCTGTCTCTAGCTTTCCGACACATCGTCAGCTCGCTGCTCTGGTACTGTACCCAGCATTCCTCTGAAGAGCTGCTGCATGAAGTCATCATCTGCGTAGGATACTTCACCATTAACCACCCGGATAACCAGGTAAACCAGCCTGAACCTGCACTTTGACAAAAACCAAACTACTTTTTAGATTTATAGATTTATTTTTGTTATAATTATGGCTATAACTTAGAATTGTTTTTTGTTATTTATCAATTTTGTCTTTTCAGTTATTTAATTTGTTACGACCAAAAGAAAGTTATGACAAATTCTCATTTTTATTATTAGAAGTTGTGGCTTGTAATTGTCTTTATTTGTCAGGCCATAAGTTGAAAGAAAAAAGACTAATATTTACCAAAAAAAACTGTATAAGATGTTACAAAATCTTCAAATTCTGAGTGTTGATAAATGATAAATTATTACTTGATAAATTATTTTTTTATTTTATTAATCTGTCAGTTATTTTCTCGGTTCATTGAGTAGTTATTTGGTCTATAAAATGTGAGAAAATGTTGAAAAGTTTTTGTTTTGTTTGTTTTTTTCAAAGCCAGAGATGACCTCCTCAAATGTCCACAACCCAAAAATATTAATTTTAATGTCATAGAGGAGTAGAAAAATCAGAAAATATTCACATTTAAGAAGCTGTATTTAGAGAATTTAGACTTTTTTTTCCTTTTTATTTATTCAAACTGAATAATTGATTATTAAATTGATTGCCAATTAATTAGAGAGTGGACAACTATTCAGTTTATTATTGCATCTCTATGGCCAACAGTCTAAAACTTAAATATATTCAGTTTACTATCATATATGGAACAGACAAGCATCAAATCCTCTTAATTTGAAAAGCTGGAATCAAGTAATTGATCATCAGAAGAGCTGCTATTTAATTTTCTTTCCATCAAGTAATCAGTTAATCTTCCCATTTTTTGCAGCACCATTTAACACACTTAATCAACTGCAAAAATTGTAATAGAAACATTTTCTTGTTAATTGTTTCAGCACAAGTTACATTGTAATGCTTTCGGCTGAGAGAAGCTGATTTAGACGAGCCCGTTAATATCATCTTACTATTGTTCTGTTCATGTATTATTTGTTAAAAAAAGAAGGGGTGTAGTTTTGTAATTGTAACAAAAAGCACCTGTTCAAAGATTCATGACTTGGCACCTTCCTGCTTTTTGGTGTGTGTGTCATCTATTGTGCCACAGAGTGACCCATTGTTCCCTCCCGGTAAAGCAGAGCGGCGTGCTGGCCCTGGTGTTACAACTACTTAGGGGGCTCTGTGGAAGTGAGCAGGATGTGATGGAGCAGACCTGGCTGCTGTGTAATTGGCTGTCATGCATGGCCCGTCTACCGGGCCCCTGATTAGCCATGCTACAGTTGGCTGGGCTTTGATTATGTTAAGCCTGACCCACACAGGCAGCAGCCACTGCTTCAGTCTCAAACCTCTGATATGTCATTTATGTCCCGCGCTCCCAGTCGACCCCCATCACAACAATTTATAGGCTGATTACTGGTCCTCATTTACCAGATTTTCTACTTCTAATTAAAGGATCTTCCTCGAGTCTATAACACTTTCCCTTTCTGCTCAGCTCCTTCGCAATTTAATTACTCTAATGTACAGAATTAGCATCTGTGGGTCATTGTAGATCCAATTTGCATATTATATTGAATAATTGAATGAGGACTGATGATTAAATTAAGTGGGTGACAGATGAGTCGTCTTTGCACACTCTCAGCGACGTGAGCAGTCATGCTTGACTGTGTTTGAGGACCAAAAAAAACCATGTTGCTAATTTGATGCAAAATTCATTCCTCCACAACCTGGGCTCTGCCAATAAGTAAGCAACAAAATGTTCTTACCTTGCTTTCAGCTTAAGAATTTTTTTTTTTTCATATTCAAGTATATTTTGTCGGGGAAATAAGATCCCACAGAGTTGATCTTTACCAGTGGTCCAGTTCCTGGAATGCGTCCATTCAGTTCCGCACCAAGATGGATGGCGTTAAGGAGAATATTTAGAGCAGCTTGAGCTTTTCTCAAGCTAATGTAAGCATTGGCAGAACACAAAAGCGGCCCGACCCGAGGCCTGTGCGGTCGTGGAGACTGCTGATTCACTGTCGGCACACCAGCTTTTGTTTATATATATATGCTCTAGAAATAAGGCTGCTCATAAAAAGCAGAACTTTGAAGCGGCACTATACATAGTGATGTATTCCCTCTGCTCTGCGGGCATGAATAATTCACCTTGTCACACAAAAAGCCATTGGGAGAGTGACATATGTAGGCTTGTGTGTTTTTCAAGTGTGCCTCTGCTCGTGGGGGCCACTGAGCCATGTAGCCATATGTTTCATTGTCTGCTGCGTGCGTCCGTGGAGACCTTTTGATTAAAAAAAAAAAGAAGAAGAGCAGAACAAATGACACCTATTTTGCAACTGACATGTAACTGTGCTTCCTCTTTCCCTGAAGAGATATGTGCCAGTAATCTCCTTGTCTTTGGATACAGTGATTCATTTGTGAATCATCGGCAGTGATGATCTGTTGAACCTTTGAGCTGACGAGACTTTAATTGTAAACTGTTGACATGTTAACCCGCCTGATTCCTGCTTGCTTTTTTTAGACAGACACAAGCAATTTTAGAGTGTGGAAATCTTAAGAAAACTTTGGCCACACACACGCAAGCAGAGACCTACAAACGCACGAATACACACACAGAAGGAGGTCTAATTTCAGGTAGCATATGAACATTTTAGAAACGTAATGGGATCCTTTTCCCTGCGCTGGCTCCTGAGATTACCTGACTCCCCTGTGCTTATGTTTCGTAAACTGTTTTCTTTATACCGGCATCACATGAGCTATGGATCACCTCTGGAGTGCACATCCCACACACATGTCCAGAGCTCAGCCTTATCTGCGGGGTCATCCCTCTTCTTCCCATTCTCTACGAGGGCGTTTCCTCTGCCCTGCAGTCCCAAGCCAAGCTTTAGGCCTGTAATTCCTGTTAACCTGATGTTGAAACGTTCCCTTCAGCAGTCCATTACAGCCAAGAAAACCAAGCCCTCACTGCCTGCAGGGTAAGTGCAGCTCGTGCAGACCATAGGGAGCCAGCAACAGGGGAATGCACACTTTGTATCACCCAGCAGAGTAAACAGAGGCAGAGTAACACAGACAGACACGCTCTCCACCAACTGGCAGGAGAGAGCTTGATTGTTAGCCCGGTAGATGATTTACACTGTGCTTCAAGGGTGAGCGCAGGTCCAACTGACTTTAAGTGAAGCTGAGGACATTTTTATCCCTGCAAACCTTTCAGTGAGGAGTTTCCATTTGTCTGTAACACTGTCGTCAGGTTAGTTTCACAGCAGAATTATCAGCAGTGGAGATCTGCGATGGAATGACAGCGTCAGCTCATAGAGATAAATAAAGAATTATTAAGCTTCGCTGTGTAAACAGCAGTTTTTTTTACGGGATTTTAACACAACTGACAATTGCCTTAAAAGTCAAGTTGGAGTGTCTATGTCAATGTCTGCGTTGCTGTCCAGAGGTAATTTACGCAGCGTCCTGTGCACGTCTCAATCAGCCATTGTAAATGTTGTAAAGAAGCACTAGACAGTTATTTGACTGACTTTGTTTTATGTTTTATGCCACGCAGCTTGTCTTATCAGTGAGGCGGTCTCAGTCTGATGGATCTGGTTTGTATTGTGGATTCAAGTGTCAGATATATGGCCCTGCTCTGACGCTGGTTCCTCCTGAGGTGTTGGGGCCGTCTAGACGCTACAGTGAATGGAGTTTCCCCCACACATACAAGATTGTCACTTGTCTTCTGTGCGACATCTAAATTTTCTGATTAAGTTGAAAAGAAATTAATAACATTTCTCTCCCTCAGTGCTGCAGCCTCATGCGCACTGGCTAATTATGCTATTTGAGATTTATGCTTTATTGCACGGCTGGATGACGACTGCCTCTTCTTTTTCCTCTCCGTTCTTAAATCTGCTTTAACTTCGGTTTCCGCTCCGACACTGGGTTTTCCCAGGAATTTGTTTGCGTTTCAGAACATTAACTTTACACACTCTTTGTTGTCATTGTGGACAGTGAGGAAGTTATGTAATGGAGGCGTCATAAAACCCGGCACTGTTTGAAAACACCAGGTCTCTGAACTTAAGAAAGAACAGAGCAGCCAAGACACTTGAGTTTTTACTGGGTCTGCGTTATACTCGGGCCAGATGCACGGCTTCAGATGCTTGTTGTTAGTTTTATGATGTCAGGCTTTGAGCGGCAGATACTTCAGCTGAGCCGGGAGAGGTAACGCTGCGGCATAACCTTAAGTTGGAAACAATTTCAGGCTCTGGTGTTGCTCTTCACCTGGTAGAGGCGTGGAAAGTTGGCAGGGGACTCTATTTCTTTGTATCCTCTATACTCTTGCTGCCACCAGGTTTTTGTTTTATGTCTTTCTGCGTCAGGCACTTGAGGGTGGACAATTTGTTTAGGCAGCTGAAGATGGAACTGTGCGCAGTGGAGGATTATGAGATCGCTGGGTGATTTGTGGGTTGGATCTTCTCAGAGCCCCAGCTCAAACATCTAACACTTGCTATGGTGTTAAATTATGATACCTAAACCATAAATACTCTGGATTAAAACCCAGGAATGAATAGATTCTTTAGTTTTTGCAGAATCATGGTTTTCTAATGAGTTCAGCTGCATGAATTTATGACCCCCACAATGCCAGTTTGTCTTTGGGCAGTGTTGCAACGGACAAGATAAATATGATGATGTAGGATTTAGTGGAGAGTAGCATGAAAATGCTAAAACTGCTCGCGCTGAAAATAAGCAGCTCTACTTTTGAAAACATCCAGAGCTTGCCCTTTTTTTTTTTCCTTCCGTCAGTGGATGAATTTGTCCAACGAGTCCCACATTCCTTTGTGAAAAACACTTATTGAGTCACTGAAACTGTGGGGATTTTGTTCCTCCACTGTTACGCACACATGTTCAAAGCACAGTCCACATCTTTGTAATGAATTCAAGATTATTCTTTAATTCAGCTCTCTGTGAAGCACACCAGAGCGGAAAGTTGGTGAAAAATTAACACTTCTGTTTCAGGTTGACAAATGCGCTGCTCTTTATATTTTTAAGTATTTGTAATGCATTCAAGTTCAGGTTGTTTGACCTGTCCATATGGATCCTTTAAACAACGAGTGATAGGAAGTGGCACTGTTTTGTGTCCCTTTGAACGTCGCTGTAGACGGCGGCTCTGAGAAGCTTCACCTTGAACTGATAAAAGCGAAGAATTATCGCTTTGTTTATCCTGCTGCTCAAACTTGGAGTGCACTATCAAAGGAGAAGCCAGTGGAAGAGTATTAGAGAGTGTATTTTTAAAATCTTGTAAATCTTGTGAATTTATGTCACCGTGACTTGGGGACCTCACCTTGCCCTTCTGGTTTCCATTGGTGTTGAGCCCCCCAGTCCTGTAGTCTGTACCTGTAAAGTAGTGCAGTGGGGTTTTTTCATTCCCAGGCTCAGGGGAGATGACCAGAGCATTAGGCCGGGACCCCTTCCTCTGCAGCAGTCCCCTTTCTAATCAAATGAAGCTGGGAGTGATTTGGTTTTAATACTGGTGGCCCCGGATGTGACGGTGTGTGATTGACGGGCTGTGATGGAGAGCAGGATGTCGGCAGAGTGAAAATACCATTAATGTTATTGCTCATTTCTTAAAGTGGGGGTGGCCACACTGTTGGTGGAGGTTTGCTCACCCTGCCTTTCACCCACCACCCCACCGCTTCACCCCCCCGTTGCACTATGAATGCCCTCTCAACCTGAGCTTCACTCCTGCTTTTACACAGATTCTGCGCTTCAGTGTTGCTTAACACAAAACTTGAAAGTGAAGTTTTTAACTGCCGATAATGACATCAGTTCACGTTTCCCTCTTGTGTTACAGCAGCTCTGCCATTGTCGTTGGTACAAAGGAAGAACAAAACATCCCATCATTGTGTTTTATAGCCCATAATTGCGTGGTGGGAGGCTGTGCCCCCCAGGTCTCCTCCTAATGGCTGTTTGTGTGTTGTTTTAGTGGCAGATTTACATGTGGGAGGGATACAGGGCGGTGATTTACAACTAGCAGTGCCACTGACTGGCCGCCTGACTGGCTTAGTGACTGACTGGACCTGCTCCCTGTGTGTTCCAGGTGATAGTGCAGTCTGGCCGTCAGCCCAGCGTGCTGCAGAAACTGTGTCAGCTGCCCTTCCAGTACTTCAGCCACCCGCGCCTCATCAGAGTGCTCTTCCCTTCCCTCATCTCAGCCTGCTACAACAACTCCCAAAACAAGGTCATCCTGCAGCAGGAGATGAGCTGCGTG
Organism: Epinephelus moara; assembly: GCF_006386435.1. Classification (NCBI taxonomy): domain Eukaryota; kingdom Metazoa; phylum Chordata; class Actinopteri; order Perciformes; family Serranidae; genus Epinephelus; species Epinephelus moara. The sequence continues at coordinate 25,578,720 of NC_065525.1, forward strand.
CTGCTGGCTACATTCATTCAGGTAAATATGGTGGTCATAAAGACATTATTATTTTACACACACATATACTACTTTACGATTCAGTGGTATCCAAGCCCAGAAAAAAAGTTTGGTAGTGCTGCATCAAAAAAACTGGTTTTAAAAACATGCTAATAATTATAAACATCCTCTTTATCTTGACAGTTTCATGTGTCTAAATAAAATATCCAAACACAATAAATTTCCTTCACATCAGAAGGAAGGCCCCTCTGCATCGGCTGATTAACGCCGCTCATGTGGGCCCTGGTGAATCTGTAACAGGCAGGCTTTTTACAAAGATAAATGGCTTCCTTCTCAGTGGATTTACCTGCCACTGGTTCAACTCCCAGTAAACAGCTTGTCTCCTTCATCTTCCCCCTGACAACCCGCCCCTCACCACTCTGCAGCCACCACTGTTTAGACACCGATTAACTTCCATTCAATGGGAGACAAGCTATTGTCATTTCTTTCAAACAGAGCAATAATGCATGGTGTCTTGCACCGCTGCCCTCATTGTTGAGTTAACCTCGAGAGCATTCCTCAGAGTGAAGCAGTTTGATCCAGATCATTCTTTATCAGCTGTTATACAAAAAACATTTAGTTTGATAAGTAAATTACAGTGTGATATAGTAGCAGCTTTAAATTCTGCTAAATATTGTATGGTTTTTTGGGGGTTGGAAGGTTTAATTGTAAATCAAATTGTACTCACACAACACTAATGCTCCTTATTAATTCCTCTATAGGACTGTGCTGCAAATGAGAAAGAATCAGACAACAAAATAAAGCATCCAGGTAAGTTACTCTGATTAATTTATCAAATATATATTAAAAAAAAAATATTGACGGATTGTGTTGGTTTCACATTTCAAGTCCGTAAAGATGTTTTAATGATTTTTTTTTTTTTTTTTTTTTTTTTTTTTTTAAATGAGTTGCGTCATGTAAAAACAGCTTTTTGATATTAATGTACCTGAGTATTGAGACATAAAATATTTTCCTTTGGCACATGTCGCTTGTTTTGGTGAAATGTGCCCGTTTTAAAGGGATTTCTTTCGGACACTCTGCGTAACGTGTTTGTTCTTTTCTCTGTGTGTAGTTTCCCAGCTGCTGGATTACTGCGAGTTGTCTAACCGCTTTCCAAGAGATCAGTGGGACTCAGCGCTGCAGTTTTTTCTCAAGAAGCAGGAAGAGTGATGGAGTTGCACACTGTCTTTAAAACGGATAAGCACACTATAAACACTTCAGAAGACATGTGAGATGTGGAGTTGTTTTGGGGGACTTATGTTTTTCTCTCCTCCCACCCCCCAACTTAAACTCTGCACACGAGTAAATACGTTCTGTCAAATGTAAAGACTGTAAAGCCTTATCCTTTAGTATGTTGCTGCATCTGTCTCGATTTCTTCGAAATCAGATCCACATTTAAGAGAATTTGCACAAAATGTCTTGTTTGTACGTTGCAGTTAGAACACATGCACAACTATTACATTTAACGTCTGATCAGGCCATTTGTTCCTCTTTTTGTTCCTGTTGTAGATAGAACTGGATCCTTTTTCAACACGATGACGATCTAAACCTGTAACATTTACTTATACTGTAATTTATAATTTGCCAAGTGTTTTCACCAAAACTGTTTGTGTTAATTTATTGTATTTGTCTCATTTTTTTTTGAATGTGAATGACCAGAATGTTATCTGTAGTCTACATAATGCCAGTTACATGACCTGCCTTGATTGCAAACTTGTGTTAAGAGTTATATTTTTCAAGTTCACATCTTTTCTTTCCTTTAGGAGTTACTTACAAAGTAATATATTTCATTGAGTTATATATTTCATTGAGTTATTTACCTCTGTCATGTAAAATAAAGTACTTACGGTTATTATATATATATATATTTTGTTCTTCTATTTTATTCTGCGTAAACTGCACAAGTTAAATTAATATTATGAGTAGGAGTCAGCAAACACTCGGTGGGGAGTTTTGTATTTCTGTCGCTATGACAATGATTTTTGATAATGAAGATGTGCTAATTTGGTCTATGATTTCATGGACAGTTGCTAGTTGTAGAAAACAAATTCCAACAAGCTATTGAACCACAAAGAAACATGAATATATTTAGGTCAGGTGTGAAATACCCTCAGGAAAATCTGACGTAAAGAAATGCATTTTTAAGAATTTTGGACATTACATTTGGACCCTGTCAACCTGCCTCAATGAAGCCACGTTCACCTGCCCTGCACTGATTTATTGGAAATCAATTGATAGTGTATATAGTCTGTATTCAAAATATAGTGATAAAGTTTCTTATTGTAAATGGTCCATCACTACAGCATTAGTGCTGCCCCTAGTTTTGCACATCTAGCATGATGTTGAGGCAGCATTTAGAGGCAGGCTAAATAAATTTGTTGGGAAAATAAAATAAAATCACATTTACAATTTTGCCCTTTGCATTTTCCACTGCGTGAAATTGCTGCAGCATGCACCCATGCTGCTAGTTTAAAGGCATTTGGGAGCTGAAGTCCTAACATGTTAGGCTGCTTAAATTCGGACGTGTTATTACATGTTATTAATAATGAACCTATGTTTATGCTTTTTATTAATAGCTAGCCCTGTTTTGTATTTTTCTAATTAACATTTTCTTCTTAAATATATTGTTGCATCGAAGTTTAAAGATTCAGTATATCCGCATGTCTTAAAGGACTTAACAGGGATTTTGAATTTGAATGAGACACCACTTCCTTCACTGATAGAAGCCGATCCTCCCCAACAAATTGCTGAGGTGTAGTGTGTCAGTCCCGGCTTGACCTGTATGCTCTCTTGTCCAGCGGCTATTTGCCCTGTTCAGGATTCCTACTGGAATGAAAATAAACTCAAGACACGCCAGGATGCGTCCGCAGGCTGCTGGGGAGTCCCCTCAGCGCTGCGCGGCTGCGCGTTTTGTTTTGGGTCCATTCAGTGTATCCTTTGCAGGTGATGCCAGATGCAGATAAGCGGCCGCCGCTGCCTGTCCTCTGTCTAGACTTGTAACCATGGGCCTCAGGTTGGTGAGGCACTGGGACAGTCTAAATAAGGCCAATTTTACCGTTTAATTACAATGATGGGAACTGGACATGATGCAAAGTTTCATATAAATATAGACCCTGACTATTTTGAGGTCATGATTTTAAAAAAGTAAAGACAAATCAGGAGAGGAGGTGAACCACACAGCCTATTGTGTCTGATTCAGTGACCTATGACACACGGGCCAAATGCTTAATAATATCTTGTCAGCCATCAGTCACTGATCCACTTGGCTCAGAAAAATGTAGCAGGCCTAAATATAAGCAGGGTTTAGTGAAGTGGAGTTTGCAGCTTACTGACAAATATGCACCCAAAAATGTGGATAACTGAACGTTTTAAACACTTAAATATTCAATTTCTGATCACCCAGGCGCCATGTGTGTGAGTTCTGGCCCTTATAAAAGGTTGATTTGCAGCTCTCACCTCCACCAGACATTATAAGCAGCATGCGTTTCCATTTACCTTACAATTGATTTATTTTCTTCACTAAAAAAGCTAAATGTTTGCGGAACAAATGGAATTTACATGCAATAATCAGTTAGAACTATTGTTTTATTGATAAGATTGGCTATGTCTGTCCTCATAATAAATAATAATAACTTATTTTCTGGAGAGAAAACGCGAACAATGCGCATCTCATCCGTTTCATTAATTTACAAGAGTCGATACTGAAACATACAAATCATGCACATGTACACAGTTTGTGTTCCTGATAAACATACTGTAACCTTCAGACGTCCCGTAACATGTTCACCACGTTATGGCCACTTCAGGCATTGGCATCATGGTAAGAAGGTCCCATATGTAGGAGCCCATAATGTCCATCAACAAACAGCTGTGTCCTGCCGTAGTGTCCTTGAGCAAGACAGTGAGCTACAAATGCCTAAATGTAAAGGGAATAGTCAGATCTCCAATTCCTCCAGTCGGCACCTGAATGTATCCTCGAGCATAAATCCATCCGGGTCCTTTAATTCGTTGTTTTTTTTTTCTTTGATTGAATGTCACTGAGGTCTCTGCGCGTCCCCCTTGCAGAGGACGCGGGTGCGCGCTCGAGGAGCTCCAGTTTGACCTCGCGGCCTCTTCACGTGTCGACGGGACTCGGCACCATGCTGTTCGGTGTGTCCGGTAACTGAGACGACAGGGAGGTCACATCGCTGCCCGAGGAGTTGCCCAGAGAGCCCGACTCAGAGAAGGACACCTGCAGGAGGAAGCAGAAGGACACACATCAACCAAACGTGCATTTACAAAAGGTTATTTACCAGTTTGTTTATCTGTGCGCGTGCCAAACGTCTCATGGCCCCCACTTATAGAGATGTCAACATGTGGACGTGCGCATGACCACGAGGGCCAAATGGGAGCTCCAAATGGATGCAGAAATAATTATATATTTCTATTTTTCTTCTCACACTAATCCTATCTACTAAAACATATGAAAACAAATCCCTTTATCAGTCTTGTAAATCTCACGAGACCACATAAGGTTATCAAGTGACTCCACGTGAGGGCCAACACAAGATTTAGAAACAGTATGACGCAAGAGACAGCTTGTTTGCACTTGAATCTTTTGGAAATCAAACGCATCAATATTACTGGATGAAATAATAGTTTCCAAGCAAACTAAATGAAGTTCACCATCATCATCATCATCATCATCATCATCATCATCATCACCGTTTTATTTTAGACCATCAGCTTAATTTGTGCAGCCTATATTTTATTCATTGGGCTATAATTGAAGCTTTACAAGAGTCCCTTTGCATTATTTTCAATATCCTGTAATCTATTTTTAATAGAATTTTATTGACTGTGGTCCTACCAGCTGTTGGAAGGCGGGCTGGTCCAGGTCGCTCTGCAGGGCGAAGTCGCTGAGAGTTTTCCACGGTGGCTGGTAGGTCTGCACCTCCACTGGATTCCCCTGCACGGTGTTGTCGTGCCGGATGGGACTGCCTGCCACCAGAGGTGTGCCTGTCAGGCCCTGCAGATTCTGCAGGAGGAACGAAAAAAAAAAGAAAAGAAAAAAGTTTGTCCCAAATATTGACAAGAGGTGTAGTTTGGACTGTGTAGAGTCACTTCAAGATAAAAGATATGATGCAGAGATAATAAAGAAAAACATGTTCTTTGTCTGTATGAAAGAATAAACAGTCAATTTTACGCAAAACAAACAAAAACAGATGCAGAAGAACATTTAACTTAATAATAAACTAACCACTTAGTAGTAAAAATTGTGTATTAAATTGATATGGGCCTGTAAAATAGCACAAATCTGATTCTGCAATATTTAAAGGATTAAAGGTGTTCTTTTCTGCCAAAAATTTCAATAATTTTTCGATTCAAAACCATTTAATTCAATATTAAATCTACATTTTTTTGATGTATGAAAATACATGAAGGCACTATTTTTAAAAGTATTCTTTGATTTATGAAAATATATGTAGGGCTGGGTTTTTTTTTTAATATTATTTGATTCATGAAAACATATGTGGGCCTGTATTTAAAATTAAAATGGAATAGACAAAAATAAAAAAATAAAAGCAGCTGTTTTGATCACTGTTTCTTTAAAGAACTGTGTAACGAATTATTTTCAGTCCTTTTATTAACTGAAAAATAACCGTCCAAATGGTGTTCATGTTGTGCAAACAAATCTTTTAAATATCAGATTAAGTCTGAATTATTTTCCGATTTTTTTTCTCACTCTATCATTGTTTCTCTCCAGCACCACTGCCATTTAGTTGTTTCTTTCTTATCGAGCATGGTGTGGCAATAACATTGCACTTGAATTTTACTTGGTCCCCCTCACATTTGTTTAAATTAAACCAGAGAAGAAAATAATCACAGGTTTTGTGTGACAGTAGTGACTGTAAACTAGAAAATACCTAATAAGGACATGTTGCCCAAAGTTGCGTATAAGAAGCCTACTAATAAAATAATGTAGGCTATAATTTTGCAGTTATACCATGACAGTATGAAAACATATTTCATAACATGACTCACAGTTTTGTCGCTGTGTTGCTGTGATTGAAGCTGCTTCATCAGGATGGACCTCTTCTTGTCTTTGCAGCGCTTGTTCTGAAACCAGACCCGGATCACCCTGGGGCTCAGGCCGGTCATCTCCACCAGCTGCTCCTTCATCAGAGCGTCCGGTCGCGGGTTGGCGTTGTAGCAGGTCCGCAGGGTGTGGAGCTGCTTCTCGTTCAGCACCGTCCGGACCCGGGTCGTCTTCTCGGACTGCTTGTGGACGTGGTTCCGGTGATGGGGAGGATGCCGGACCGAAACCGGTTCTGAGAAGAAGAAAAATACAAATTTAAATTTAAAATAACCAGAAAATAAATATTTAATGTCTCAGAAATTATTCATTTTAAATTAAGAAATTTAAGCAACAAATAGTATGGATTTACAATTATCACTCCTGCAATTTAATATTAGGAAATATTCAATATTATTAGGCTGCTGTAAGGTCACTGCACTCAAAACTTTCCAGACATAATTTGTAGGTCTCTTTTACAATGAAATAGTGAATTATATTGATAAATTTGACTCAGTTCTTGCCCCGAAAATTATTTCAGAGCAGGCCTTTGCACACAAACTATTATTTAGTCGACTTTGTTCAAATTTTGTCTTAAAAAATAAACACAGAACAACAAGCAGAATTGTTGAACAATTGTAATAATAATAGTAATAATAATAGAGCATGCACGATTTAAGGCCTTTGCAGATAATCCCCCAGTGCACTGTTTTAGTTTTATATTTACCATGATAAAGCGGTGTGTACCTGAGATGTGCAGCGGTCTGGTGTGTATGCTCCCCGGGCTGAGCGGGCTCCCTGCAGAGGCCCGCTCCACCAGCAAGCCGTGATCCGCCCGACACAGCAGCTCATCGTCCCGCAGAGAGAACTCGTCGCCCGGCAGGAGGTGACGGCTGCACACCGAGCACCGAAAACATTCCATGTGATACACATTGTCCCGGGCTCTCATCACCAGGTCGCTGCTGCAGAAGCCCATGTTACACTTTGCACATTTGATGCCAAATAACCTGGAAAGACGCACGGAGACTTCGTTGTAGATCTAAAATGTGTTGAATTAAATTAATCTGATGATTGTGAAGTCTTGTTCAAGCGCAAAACGCTGTGAGTTAATATAATGATCACAGGGAAAGAATAAAAATTTGAATGCCTGCACAAATCTGCAGGTCTGATGATGCACACTTTTACGCACTTTCATTTGCACACCCTGCACGTTTTCCATTATAAAATTATTATTCAGTTTAATCACAGTTGCCCCCTCACTTTCTTTCCCAACACCTGGACTCTAAAATGCAAGAAAGTAACACAAAAAAATCCTGAAAACTCTCTTGCACTCCTACCTTGCATAATCTCTTTTACAGTAAGTCTTCCCGTCTCGGACGAAGCAAGTGCAGGTCTCGTCCAGGTACTGGCTGCACTCTGCACACTTGAGGCAGGCTGCATGCCATTCCAGGTCCGGGGAGACTCTCAGGATGTACTGGTCGTGTATCTGACTTCCACAGCCCACACACATTGCGATTCCCGACTTCTCTGCGTGAGGAGGGGAATGCATTAATGCAACACTGTGCTCTGCGCTCTTTTAATCCCCGTGACATCCCCGTTAAACCCCCTTCACCCCCTTCACCTTAAGGAGAGAAAATGTTGCGCGCGTATCACAACAAACATGTGGCTCCTTCCAGGAATATTACAGAATTATTATAATGAGGCCACAGGAGCTAAAAATATCACCAAGTAACCTTAAACGCACGAGTAGCACAGTTACAATATAAGTTTAAATAAAATCTATAGTGATTTTCTTTTCTTCTGGATAGGACTGATGATCACGCCTTAGTTCCAGTTTTCTATATTCTGCAAATGTCGAAATGAATCGAGCAATTAACCATCAAATCCAACCGACTATGACTTGAAAATGAAATTTAAAACTCACAACAAAGCCACGGAATGACAACAAAGGAGCAGAAAGAGGACTAACTTACTTTTTGAATGATCCCCCATATCATCCAAGAAAGAAGTGTTGAGCAGGATATCCACCATACAGGAGAAATAAGCCCAGTGCAAGCCGATAGATGGAGGAGAGGAGCGGCAGAGGAGACCGTCCCGTCCCTGGCTGGATGATAAACTTGTATTCCTCCACCGAGAGGTGGAGAGAAAACAAAGATCCTCGACCAGTGACGTCTGCAAACCTGGACCTCTGTTGGTCCGGGGAGAGGGTGCCATGCAAATCTCCTCCTGGACCCCTGCTCTGTTTTTTTTCTCTTGACTCTTTGGACTGGCTGGGAGAGTAGTTTTTTCTGTATTTTTGTCCCACAGCGCTGCCGGCCCATCCCCTTTACTGAGAGCAATTTCCCTGTTAACTCACTGTACAACTGGAGAGACTTTAATTTGTGTGAGTTTAGATCCTACTGTTGTTATTTCCTTTGGCATCACATTCCCTTATTATTTATCTATGGATTATAGGTCATAATAGGTTAGATATTGTTGGCTTATCCTTATCCTTATATTGTGTTTTATAGCCTAATTTTGTTTTGTTATTTTGTTTTTCTCCTTCTTTTCATTTGTAAATCCATCATATTACATGTGGATTCCCTGCTAGATACAGCGTTGAACATGTAGCCTAAAAATACTTAATATCAGTGGTTATGATTTGGTCACACCTATAAGTTATGAAATGTGTATTATTATTATAATAATTAATAGTACGAGGCTATATTTCATTTTGTATTTAGATTTTGATTATTGTAAAAAACAGTAAAAACTATTAAAATGAGTGCTTTTCCCTTTGTTTCTTTTCTGTTTTAGTGACTTCAATAGTTAACCAATAGTCTCAGCCGACTGTAGAGAGCCCTCTACTGGATGAAATATCATATGGAGATCTTGGATCCACAGAGCGATCAATAAACGGCACAATTCAAGATCTAGATCTTTTTTAATTTGCATATATATGGATTATCCATAAATTATTACACCTGAGCCATATATTTTCTGATTGATAGTTGATAGAAGGCCCTGACGACAATAAATAAATACTGTAAATATGAAGGACCCAATGGATGACTGTGGGTTAGTCATTGGTCAATAGACTAAAGAGACAGAGGGAAGGAGAGGGGCAGAATTCAAATTTATGAAAGGCAAAGCAGGTTTCTTTTTTGTGCAGATTTCAATTTGTCAGTTTTCTCTTCCTCTCTCTCTTTCGCCCCTCTCACAGGCAGAAACATGTAGGCCACTGAAAACACAAAGTGCGTTATGCCTTATTAAAGCAGCTGAATCAAATTTACTTATATATCCAACAGAGCAGAGAAGCTTTCATGCAGCGGGTATAGCTCATAAGTAGGCTACTTCCCCAAATATAGATGATAAAAAAGAGTTAATAGATCAAAATGCAGTTTTTACAAAATATTTACATTTTAAAATCATATTTGGTTTGAATAAATGGGCTACTCCGCATCACACTGTGACGTGGGCTTTGCTGTGCACATACCTATGCTGAGGTACTTTCTGCAAGCTCTGCATTCACATATTGGGTTTTTTACGTATTTGCAGCTAAATGTATGCAAATATTTAACATTATTTATGACATTTAATAATATTTTTGGTCTGCACTTATTACCAGATTAATTATATCGATAGAAAGGGCAATTTAAAACAAGTGCTGTCACAGTGACACTAAAATTAAAATAGTAATAGGAAAATTGGACTTTTCAAAGCGGAGTTTAAATTGTCATAACTATTATAGAACAATGAATCGTGAATGTATCCATATATTTAAAGTATTATAATAAAGCATCAGAGAGAAAGCGATGATAACTTTTTATCTTTACTTGTTTTAATTTATCATTTTTTACTTATTTTATTTTAATCATTTTTTTTAATTTTTTTTTTTATTTTTGTATATTTATATTAAATTTTTATTTGTTTATGCCAGTAAAGCTATTTGAATTGAACTCACTGGAATTGAATTGAGAGATACGTCCGGAAGTTGTCGTTCTTGTTCTCGCGAGAACTCTTCGCCAACATCAGTTTACCTTTGACACAGTTTTGTTCCTGCAGCAGAGTGGAGCAAGAAGCTTGAAGGGTCCAAGATGAACAGAGCTTTTAACAAAACGAGCCTGAAACAGCTGGTAAGAGTGAGACATTTATACTTTCACAACGCACACAGACACTGTATTGATGTATTAGGACAGACGCAGAACAAAAAAACACGTCAGTTAGCTCACTGGATATCTGCAGCAGCTGCTAGCCAGCTGACATTAGCTAACGTTTAGTGACAGTTAAACGTCATGGAGGTCGTGGTCGTCTGAAAACCGAGGGGATATTTTGAAATTGTGTGTGACAGCGTTGTTTGACTTATTCTTACAACAATATGTAAACATGGTTATACAGCAAAAATGCAAGTTATCAGTGTTTGTGTTCGAGCTAACGCTAGTGCTAACTGGTGTTAGCATAGCTAGCCTAGCAGTTATGAAACCTGGTAACGGCAAACAGCAGTTACAAAACTGTTAAGCAACAACAGGTGTTACCAAAGCGTTACCTAAAACATTCAATGTCATTTGAGACACCCAAAGGTATATCGCGTGTTGATAACCTAATGTGGCATTTTATGGCTTCTCTTATTTGTTTGACTTTATTCCAGTGAACTTTCTAAACTGATAGTGTTCAGTCTGGTCCAGATGCAGCTGGTATCATCCTGTTTAACTTTGACAGAGCCTGATACAGCTGTTTCAGAGGTTGCACTAACCTGATAGTCTACCTCCTCTGTTAGTAGCCTTAAATCCAAGACAAACACTATGTAATTACATGAATCAAATTATTTGGAGCTGATACTATGAATAAATAACCTATACATATTTGATCAGAAATGACAGCTCAGAAATCTAAATCTTATGTGGCAATATTGATTTAGTATTAGTTTGTATTGCTATTTGATCAGTTTATGAAATGTTTTATCAAGATTAAAAAGCACACTTTTGTGACAAAACTGGCACAGTTCTAGCAGTGTCTGTAAACCATCTGTAATATGACAGGCTGTTCAAAAGGCAGCACTACCAGATCTTTAATCTTACTGATGTGTGAGTGCATTGGATACTCAGGTGTTCTTGTTTTCTCCAACAGACAGGTATCATCCAAAGGTTTCAAAGCACCTTGGTGGTTGCAGAGCACAACAATGACAAGCTGACCCCAATTACACTCAATGCCATCACTGCTGCCAGTAAGCTGGGAGGAGAGGTGTCCTGTCTGGTGGCTGGAACAAACTGTGCACAGGTAGGCAGAGCTTTTCAGAATGACCTGCTTAAGGGATCATTAAACATTTTGTAATGTGATATAATGTAGATGTGTCAAAAACATATGGGGAAGTAGAAACACAGGATGGTTTAGAATTGACATATTCACGGCGACAAAAAATATAGACAGTCACAAGAAGAAGATAAATGAGATGGTTTTCTGTCTCTCAGGTTGTGGAGGAAATCAGCAAAGTACAGGGTGTGAAGAAGGTTCTTGTTGCCCAACATGATTCTTACAAAGGTGCCCTGGCAGGTATGTAACATGAAATTTAAGCTTCAACACATCCTGTTGTTTTTGGCAATGAACTGCTTCATATTTGCACAGTTCCATACATTCACAACTTGATGATGTTGTGAATGTGGCAAGGGCATTTTGGCAGTATTTACTGAGGAAGGGGAGCTTGTTTTTCATTTGATCCCTGCTCATTTGTTCAAGCTTGACCGAACTGGCTCAGATGTAGTCATAGGCGGCTGATACCTGATTTTGTTTCAGCTCTCTCATTTTCCTGTTCTTCCACAGAGGAGTTGACTCCACTTATTCTGCAAACACAAAAGCAGTTCAATTTCACCCACATCTGTGCTGGTGCATCTGCCTTCGGAAAGGTAAGTAGTGGATAAAAGTAGTACTTTTATTATTTTCCTTTTTTATATTTTGAAATACATTTATTTTCTAATCTGTTAGTGGAGATGAGTTTCTATTGTACCACATACTCATCAATTCTGAAAGTTAGAAGCTGATCAAATATCTTAGTTTTACAAAATATACTACAATTCACAAAACTTTATGTGTAGTTTATCGTCTAAGAACGTGAGTCCCTCTTTCTCCTTTTGATTTGTCATTAGGTTGATCAGTACATATTGCCCTGCTTATTCATCATTTTGTTCTGCAGAACCTGCTTCCCAGAGTGGCTGCCAAGTTGGATGTTGCTCCAGTATCAGATATCATTGAGATTAAGTCTCCAGACACTTTTGTCAGAACCATTTATGCTGGTAAGCCCTGTTATTATGGTTAAGAAAACAACAAATGCATGCTTGATTAGTATTGACATGCTTCAGAAGAAATGTTAAGTCAAGAAACCTGGATTTGGTACAGCCTTGATATGACGCAGATGTAACTTAAACACTATTAAGTCTATGCAACAGGATTTGTCTAAGGCAAGTTTTCATTGACGACTTCTTTGTGCTTTTTAAATATTGGATGTTAATTATGTTTTTGATTACATAGGAAACGCTCTCAGCACTGTGAAATGTAATGAGCCAATCAAGATCTTCACGGTCAGAGGGACATCCTTTGAGGCAGCTCCAACAGAGGGAGGAAGTGCCGGATCAGAAGAAGGTACAGTAGCTTTCTGATTCATCCAGAGAGCTCTGAGATGGTGCATGCTGAGATATGACTTGATATTATGTATGTTGAAGTATTATTGTAGGTTTCTTTTTGAGGTAATTGATTAACCACTTTTGATCATTTGTTAATTAAATAAGATGGGGTATACCACACAGAAACACCTATAGATATTATTTGTTTATCATTACAAATATATTTTGTTCCTCCTTATCATTTGTGATCCTCTCATCTGTTGACTGCAGTTGCTCCTTCTGCTCCCACTGGAATTTCTGAGTGGGTGGAACAGAGTCTGACAAAGAGCGACCGTCCAGAGCTGACCAGCGCTAAAGTTGTGGTGTCAGGAGGTGGGAAACCTTTTTGTGTTCTGAAGTAGAAGTTCTGGCAAAAGCAATGTCACATTTTGTTTGCAAAGCCACTGTCTGTGTTTCAAGTGGTCATTTGGGCTTGCAGACAACTAATTTGCATATGTGTTTTCTTAATTTAGTAGAATAATGTTGTTTTCTTTTCTTAGGAAGGGGCTTGAAGAGTGGAGATAACTTCAAGCTGCTTTATGACCTTGCTGACAAGCTGAATGCTGCAGGTAGAATTTTTCAAAATTGTTTTGTTATTAATAACCTTTATTTTTACAAAAGAAGGATTTAAGTTGCATAATATTCTTTTTCCAGTTGGTGCATCCAGAGCAGCAGTGGATGCTGGGTATGTTCCCAACGACATGCAGGTTGGACAGACTGGCAAGATTGTAGCACCGGTAAGTTATTAATTTTCTGAAGTGGTAGTTTGAACTAAGTTTATCTTGTGTGGCAAATAAATCATGTTTAAAGGTACAAAATGCTTGAACTCGGTTCAGAATAGACAAATCTATTGAGTTAGACAAATGCCTGTTTGCCTCTACACAGCACTCTTTACAGTGCAGTATGATCCGGGTGGCTGCTCTGCCCTTTTAAAAAGGTTAACTTCCCATTATGCGATTCAGCCGGGTTAGCCCTGCTGTGATTATCCACACATTAGGCCCTGCAAAATGTACTTAATGGCACATTCAGGGCCCTAAATGATTTAGCTGATCCATTAAAGCAGAGTGCAGTGGATGTCTGGTCAGAGGCTCAGGCCAGGCCAGACTGTCCAAATTGGATTTTCCAAATGTTATGACAAGCTTGTTGAATTTGGTTAAGTAGATAAAATATATTTTAAATCTAATTTGTTTTTTACCTTAGCAATATAAAAATGTTGTGTATTGAGAAAAATGAAAGATTTGCATTTTTTTTTAAAAGTGTATGCATTTAAGATAATTTTTTCTCTGCAGGTTTAACTATAATTTATCATTGCAATATTTAGTGAAAACAGTCAGAATCAAGTGTTTGAAAAGTGATTGGTAGCACCACATCTTGTTTAGGGATTTAATAGCAAAGTGATTACATACGCATGCACCACTTATTTTTTAGAATTTTTTAAAACAAGTTTTTCGTTTCACTTCTCCAGTTTTGGCTATTTTGTTTAGGTTTATTACATTAAATCCAAATACAAGTCCATTTAAATTACAGGTCGTAATGCCACAAAATAGGAAAAATGGGGTGAATACTTTTGCAGGGCTCTGTAAGAGTGGAAATTTGCAGATGCTATTGCTTTATGCATTTTATTTTATGCATTTTTTGCAGTTAGAGACTTAATTGTGTTCCCACATTGATGCTCTGGTCCTCTGAGACTCAAGCTACAACATTAAACACTGAAATATTCATATGGCAGAGATGCTTTTCCCAGAGGGTTTGGGAAGATAAGGGGGCAGCTGATCCTCTGCACACTAGGCCCAGCATCTACCCTCTGCTAGATTACACAACCATGGTCATTACCATCAGTCAGCTCTGCTATACCGTAGCTCTAAGGTGTACTTTTTCCACAGGCTTGAGATTACACTTCATGTCTACAAGCAAGTAACACTTGTTTGGTTGTCTTCTCTTCATGTTCACAGGAGTTGTACATTGCTGTTGGTATCTCTGGAGCTATTCAACACCTGGCTGGAATGAAAGATAGCAAGGTAAAGCTGCTGGAGCCACTTGAAAGGATTTTAGGGTTTTTCCCCCGTGCATTTTCTTTTACATGTTTTTTCCCATATATTAAACAGAACAGACTTTTCCACTTTTAGTTTAGATGTTCTGAAAGACACTGAGCTTTAAAGGGTAAATTTGGTGTTTTCCAACCTGGACCCTGTTTTCCCATGTTTTTGTGTCCTAATGACAAATGGGAACGATTTTTGAAACTGGTCCAGTATTGAGCAAGAGTTCTGCAGGCAACAGTGGCAAAACAGGCTGCCATGTAACCACTCGAGGCATGTTAGCATCGTCAGTTTTCATCCTCTGAAAGTGCTTATTTTTGCAGCTCTGAAACCACCATCGTCAGATCCATCAGACTCCATTTAAATAAACAGTAACTTTAGGGTGTATAAATCCAGCATATTTTCAGATCTGAATTAAGGGTTTATTTCAACTAAATTAGAGTTGGTCATTGTTGAAACAGTGGAACACGAATCAAGACAATTTTCATATGTTGTCAGTGACTTAAAATAATAATCTGAGCCTGTCATTGGCAAAAACAAGCACTTGTATTGTGTGTAAATTGATGGTGCGAACACTCCCTGAGTGGTAACATTGCAGCATATTTCGCTGCTGCCATCTGCAGCCCTCATGCTCAGTACTGGACCAATTTCAAGTGTTGTTCTCATTAGTCAATTGGACAAAAAACTATGGGAAAATAGGTTCCAGGTTGAAAATGATGAGTTACCCTCTAAGAAGCCTGACTCTTGTTTGGTCACAGACATTTGGCAGAATTTGGAATTAGTACCACATGAAATATAATTTGAAGTTGCATGTCAGTGTCTGCATGTACACGTCACACACACACAGCAAATAGACACCATCCACAAACAAACCTCTGGTTACCATACCATACCTTTGCTTTGATGTTTCTAAACCAAATGTTGTCACTTTCTGCATGTTATGTCCATGGCCCAGGAAAGTTCAATCAATACCTGAGAGCATGAGCTACTCTCTCAAAGCCGTAAACCAGAGAAGTAAGTCTCAAACTTATGATGTCATAGGATATAAAGTCTGGGCTACTCCATAGACAATAATGGGAGCCTCGTTTTATGGACCCACCAATGGGTTGTTTCCTTTTTATACCTAAATGAAACAGAAAATGTACACGTGTGCTCAGAACGTTTCCTTGGCTGCTCTCAGTGTCATCTATAACATCTTCCCCAATTCACTGTCTGTGGAGCAGTGTCAGACTTTATACCCTATGGCATCACAAATTTGAGTTATAGCTCCCTAGTTTTTAGGATTTGGGAGAGAGTTGCTCATGTTTACTGATACTTTTGGACTGTCTTAAACCATGGGAATAACATGTATGACTTTTTAAAATAGGTACAGTTCCCCTTTAAGTCTGAATTCCATTTTTATTAATTGAGTGGGAGTGATTATTGTTTCTCTGCATTTAAGACAGTTTGTTCATTATTTTGTTGTGTTCAAGTGCTAAATATGTTGGGGTTTTTCTTTATTCAGACTATTGTTGCTATCAACAAGGACCCAGAGGCTCCCATTTTCCAGGTTGCTGACTATGGCTTGGTCGCTGATCTTTTCAAGGTAAGTATCTGGGATTGATATTCCTGCAAACAACCAAGCAGCGAGTCAAAAACACCACTCATGCACCTTCTTCATATGTTCTGAGAGCCCGGAGTCCAGAGTGACAGTCAGAGTATAACATTTGCTTTCTCACTGATAAATTTTGCACGATGCCTTATTCCACCTAATGGAAATGTGCAACTGTTGAATTATTAAGTCCTTGAATTAATCAGAGGAGAGTTGTGGCGGAGCTTGCCATGAAGAGAGAAACACATTAGCACCGTAGAAGGTAGAAAAAGTGATCAATAGTTACTTAAAAGGTGGCTTCAGTTTGTGTTCAGCTTCTACTTGCCAGGGTTCTTTCACGCATAGTTGCTTTCTTGTATCTAGCTGGTACTTGAGGATAGCAAGCCAGGAGTGTTGGCACGACTCACAGTGGGGTCCAGTGCTGCTTGTGAAAGGCTAGTAGGTTATATTTTCATGTGTGTCCTGTTGGTCATGTTTTATTTAGCCCCCCAGAGTGCATGAGCAGCACAGGTGTCCCGACAAACTCTGTAGGAGTGATTAGTAATAATAGCTAGTGGCAGTAGAGTTGTGACCTACTGGGTGAGATCGGCTTACATGTGATCACTCCTCAGATAGCTGATTAAAATGGATGGGCTTTCTACTTTTCCCCCTCAAATGGACAATTGATACCCTGGACCAACTCGGGGAGTGTCTGATGATTCAGTTCTGAAGTTGCTCATCTCACAAGGAGAGGCATTTGAATAATTTTGTACTCATATTTACCATAAAATGCTTTTTGAATTTGTCTTCTTAAAAACTACACAGCTGGCATTATCAGCATGTTAATTTATGGGCCAGATGCCTCCCCTTAAGAATCTTGCTCTGCATTTGTCAACCTTGCAAACACAGTGATGAATGTTTGCAGCCTGCTGCGGTCTTGATAAATCTCAGACAAAAGTCAGCGTGCTCATTTAAACCGTTAAGCACCAGCATGCACAATGCATTGTTTAATAAACTCATAAATCTTGTTTTATGGAATATGCTGGGAATAATATTGACAGGTGTAGGAAAACATTTATCCCCACAAGTAAAGCCTGGGAATATTTCAGGTGGTCTCAGCAGTTATTAAGAGGAAGAGAATTTTTTCTAAATGCCCAAAATATGTCCACAGTGTATTCAAGTTTAGTTTAAGAGTGATTAATTTTAAAAGACACGGGAGCATTTACAATCATGTAGTTTCAGGACTGCAGCAAATGCCTGCTGTAAATACACTTTAAGGAATACTTGTGAAGGAAACTTTGTCTTCATGCCTTCATGGTGAATAAAGAATCCAAAAACGGAGAAAATTCTGGATGAATGAACAGCAGCACTATATCAAAATATCCATTTACAAGCTTGTGCAGTGTACTCCAAGTCTCATTTATCCAATCATATGCTCATTACTTGCTAAACAGCTCTTTAAAAAGTGAAACTAATCTATGCTCTCTTTAAAGCCAGACTCCATTGACAAAAACAGTAATTTTACCTCTCTGAACACAGGAGCTGCTGGTCTACCACTGCCTCAGTCTGTAGTTTGTTTGTGTTTTTGTGCGGCTTTACTGAATCCAAATCAACCTTTTAAAACACCAAAGTTTTTGTCAATGGAGTCTGGCTGTGAAGAGAACATAGACGAGTTTCAATTTCAGTTCAGTTCCCTGTTGGAAAGGGCTGCCTGTTTGGGAAGTACTGAGCATACGACTGGATAAATGAGAGAGGTGGTGAGTAAGTTGTTAAATGTGGACCCCTTTTACTTCAATTCATCGAAAATTCTCTCATATTTTGGATTCCTCATTCACTGGAGACGTGCAAGAAAAAGTTTCCTTCACTAATTTAATGTAACACGGGGCGAGTAATTGTTATACAAATCATTTTGGAGGGTGAAGTATTCCTTTTCCAAAATATTCTGAGAGTTGGGTCCTGCTATAATGTTAGTGTTACATGCTGGTAGAATATTGTATTAACTTCACTGTTTTCTCTTCAGGCTGTTCCTGAGATGACTGACGCACTGGGCAAGTGAGGAGAGAAACAAAGTCCCCGCAAACCTCCACCGCACGGCCAGAACCTGCAGTAGGAACACTACAGAGAGTGACCACAGGCACCCATAGCCACTGCCTTAAATTTATAAAGCTGTGAGTGTTTGCGAGCAGAAATAATTCATCATCAACATCTTCTCTTTGACTGGAAACAGAAAAAGAAATATCAATCTAGAAATAATTGCCAGTTTTTATAAATACTGTACATGTATTAAATATAAATGAGTAAGCTTGTACTTACCTGGGGGTGGTGTTTTATGCCTTTAGTAGTACCTGTGTTGTAATTGTATTTAATTTTATGATACAGCAGAGAAGATTTTTGAAAACGCTTGACTTGCCTCTCGACCTTGGACGTAGTTGACTGTAAGATGTAGCTCTTCATGCCTTCTTAGAGGATGTGTAGTCACTGAGATGCTCTTGGAAGATGGTGTAATAAATTGAAAACTAATAACTTGCCATGTTTTCTCTTTATTGATTCATTTTGCAGTACCCTCTCTCCATGATCACGATAGAAAATGCCTGTTGACAGTACAATAAACAGGGTTAGTTTCGATATTTAAGAGGCAAATCTTCAAGGTTCATGCTATGATTTTCTTTGTCGACATTTTAACTAGCTCAGCTTCAAGTCCCTCGCTGTTTTTGGCTGTGATAAACCCAGTCTGAAATATTTACACAGCTCCCAAATATTAAAATCATAAAAAGGTAATATTTTGGACCTGAATGATATCAAATCTATCATGTGCAGGTAGCTTTTTTTAAAATGAATTTGATGCATGTGGGACATGCTGTCATTTGCAAAATCTCAGTAAACACTGACTCAGCTGGGTTTGGTCAGATTCCAGTCATGGCACCTGGATAAAAACTCTTTGAGTCACTTGAATCATCCATCAGTCAAAAGTTTCCCACACTCTTCCCTCTCATAGACTTTAGATAAAAATGTTAACATTGCTAATATAGAAAGACAAAGATTAGAAAGAAGTCGAGACTGATCCAATGTACCCTGCAGCAGTCCTGTCAAAGAGGACTGTTCTTTGTGAGTTTGGAGACACTGGACTGACTATCAAAACAGCTGATACACCTGCACTTGGGATTAAGTCATGCCTTGTAGCTTGCAGGAAGTGATTCACAGTTTGTGGCCCTCCAATACGTCATCTCATCTGTCCAGCGTCTCCAATTCCTACAAAGTGTATCAGAGGAACTAAGCCCTCAGCACCATCCCCTTGAACCACAACTTAACATATCAAAAGCCAGACTTTTTTTTTCTGCACAGACCAGATGTCTGAAAATTTTGGGCTCGAGCCCTGTTGCTGGTTTCTTTTGGTAAAATTTTTCATAAAACTCAAAAAATGTTTTTGTGAGTGTCAATTCCTGATAAGTGGTGCCTGATAACATCTTTGCCTCCTCCAGTCTTTCATGCCCTCTTGTTTTTGTGCTGCTCTGGCAAGTTCATCCTCTCAGTCCCAACAGTACAAAGAGGATGACAGACATACTGTTCATGTGCCAGTGACTCCCATCAACACTGGAGTTTAGTAGAGCGTTCATTTTTGCGGTTGTTCCACATGTCAGGCGGAGTCCTATGTCTCTGACAGACGGCTGACAGGGGCGTCTACTGGCTCCATCATCCTGTACTTCTCCTCTAGGAGAGGCTCGTTGCCCTGAAGATGGATGAGAGGCTTGGAGTGCAGCCCGACTCTGCTCTCCTGGTTCCTCTTGTTGTAGATGTTGACCCTGTGCTCCAGCTCGGGGCTGGTTTTGGTGGAACCTGCCGGGCTGGGGGGTTTAAGGTTGACGGGGTCCAGGCCCTTTTGGGTGAGACAGGCGTTCTCGGACAAAGAGGAGAGCAGTTCCTGCATCACAGCGCTGGGACTCCCTCGCGGCTGAGTGCCCAGGGCGAGAGGGCTGCTGTAGGGCGGAGGGTAGCAGCGTTGGTCGCTGTAATCTGTGGAGGTGGAGGCCTCCCGCACCGTGGAGCTGCAGTCCGTGGTGGAGCCCAGCGTGTGGCTGCTGATGCTGTGCTGGCGAGCGCTGAAGCTGCTGCGGGACACTGTGGTGGTGGAGGCTTCGCTGACGGAGCTGCCGGTGCGCTGCAAGCGGCTGGACGGCACTGCGTCGGCACTCACCAAAGAGGAGGGAAGCTGGCTGGGGTTGTTAGGCAGGTGCACGTCTATGGCTGCTGTGGTGATGACACGTGCAGGGTCTGGGATCCCCATGTCTACAAGAACAACACATAATGCACAGGACCTTGAGATGTGGTGGTGCTACATGGGGTGTAGAAAAGAGTGAAGCAGGATCATGTTGACACTCACCGCTGCTTGGCTCACTGTAGTACTGGCTGATGTAGTTGTTCATGTCATCTTGACCATGGTGATCTGAAGAGGAAAGAAACAGCCACTTAATGTAATTAGTCTTGAATTTAGAAGTTAATTAAATGTAGTGTTTCGCAGTCCAATGTATGAACAGAAACTTTTTAAATTATTCAGAATCCATGCAACTTGGTTATGACTAGAAAGTGGCAACACTACCCTAAGTCCTTTAATTTTGTATTTATTTAATAAATGATTTCTAACACAATATACTGTGGTTGCAAGCGGATAACTTCTCCTGTGGGCACCCATAATAGAGGCTGATGTACAAACAAATGATAATCTAGTATAACAAGATTGTAATAATATAAAATATGTCTTCATATGAAAAATTAAACACTTGTCATGTGTTCATATACTGCTTACAAATGCTAAATTGGGGGACTTAAAGGTTCAGTGTGTAGGATTTAGGGAGATATGTTGGCAGAAATGGAATATACTATAAGTATGTTGTCTTTAATTTATAATCACCTAAAAATAAAAAATGTTGTGCTTTCATTACCTTAGAATGAGATGTTTATATCTACATAGGGAGCAAGAGCTCATCTATAGAGATGAGATCCTGCCATTTTGCATCGCCATGTTTCTACAATAGCCCAGAATGGACAAACCAAACACTGGCTCTAGATAGGACCACTTGAGTTTTTTGCATTGTAGCTAAGAGCCCCTCCACGACGAGCAGTGTCCGAATAACACAGATCTGCCATATTCAGTGTTTTTACCAGTTTAAATCACCTGTTCTGTTTGTTTTGAAGAGGAAGGGACCTCTGTGGATGATGCACTCCTGAACATTAAAAAAAAGGTGAGCACATATTAGCATGTGCTAGGCTAACAGCCCTCCTACATGCCAAACAGTGTAGGAGAATCACTGATTTATTATGTGAAACTGCTTTATTGAGTGTTCTTAGTGGTTTTAATCACCAGGTGCAGTTGTTTTTAGAACGAAAGACCTCTGCGGATAATTCGGTTCCTGGTAAAAAACCTCCCAAACAATTAACACTGAAGGAATTCTAATGGGGAAAAGTTTCAGCTGGTTGTAATTCTCATTGCTAGATGCCACTAAATCTTCCTGAATCTTTAATACTGTACCTTAAAGCTAAAAGTGTTACCTAGAAAACTCTCGGTACCAAAATATATGAATGCAACAAATTATGATTCATTTTTAGTTAACATTCTGTTTGTTTTTAGTTGATTTAATCAATAAAATGTAAAACAGTTGTGGAAAATGCCAAAACAAACACGTTTCCAGAGCCCTAAGGTGATGTCTTAAAAAAAATATTCATTTTACAACCATACAAAGCAGAAAATCTTCACATTACAGAAGGTGAAATGAGGAAATGTTTTCCTCTTTTTCTTGATAAATAATGTAAACAACCAATCAATCACTGATATTGTCATTTTCTATTAATGGATAAGTCGCCAAATTTGTTTAAGCATTGATAAGCAACCCTTGGTGTGGATGATGTTCACAGATCCTAAATCAGTACAAGTGTTTCTCTAAAGTGCTATCCAAGGTCCCAAAGGACTGAGGGATGGCTCATATTCATTCATGTTTTGGTTTAACATATTCATTTTATGGACGTCCCAAGAGGCCTGCTCATTGTTCAGCCTGGACTGCGACAGCGACCATCCCCGGATGATCAATACCACATGAGTATATGAGGAGCAGCTCCAGTTAAAAGGATGTCTGACTAGAAACACTGCAGCTCAGATGTATGGCAGGTCGTGCTATGATTTATAGCTTTGATAAAGCAAAAGCCTCAGTGTTTTGAGGCCTGACATCACCTGCACAGACGGTGCTTTGTTGCTTTAAGTTGTGTAAGTTATGACCTGTCACTGTATGAAAGCTTTATAGTCCATCTAGGTGTGGCACCAGAATTCTGATGTGGATTGTGAGATGAATGTTTTTGAGAAGAGGACACCAACTATTAATACACTGTCCTACCCTCCAGCATGGAGCTACAGAGCCAGCGGTTGTTTACTATTTACAGAAGCGTCTGTTGCAGGGATGCGCTGTGCTATTTTTTTTTTTACTTACCTTTTTTCATACTTTCAATTAGGTCTCTGAAACTAGAGTAGCCTACAAATGTTTCACACACTGTTAATATTGTGTTAGTTCAACAGATCAGTCAGTTCCCACACCTCAAACATCCGATTCAAGGTCTTTTCAAGGACTTTCCAGGCCCAGCTCTCAACACAGCATGAGACATGAATCAAGGTTAATTACAGTTACAACACTGGGAATTTATATAAAGAGAACAGACACCAATAAAAAAGAGGGGCTTGAATGTATAAATACATCACTGTGCTGCGTAGGCGATGGTAGTTGGCGTGACACATGCACACAGTGGTATGTAGCTTATTTACTTATTTTACTAAGTTAGTTTTCCCCTCAAATTCATAAACTTTAAATGCTTTAAAAGACCCGTGGGAACCCTTTGCTGCTTAGGACGAGGAAACATTCCTCATTTAATATTCCAAACATGCCCAAAAGTTTTAAACCTGCAACCTTCCAACATGAGCCAGCTTTCTGCCTCCACATTGTGTGGACATGATGGACCATAGCAAGCACAGCCTGGATCCCCCTCCCTGCGTGTCCACAGAGGTTTTTGATAGCCTGTAATACAATGAAGTTGGGCGTTCCAGACGGTTACCTGCAGGCCCCCCGGGCTCTCTGGCTTTGGCTGGCCCGTGATGCTCGGAGGCCCCAGGGGCCAGTCCGTCCACCTCCTGGAAACTGCTGCTCTGTTTACCCCACATATGGTGGATCTGCATGGCTGCTTCACGCTCTGCTACCAGATCAAGGTCCTGCTGGGCCAGGTGGGCCCTCAGCTGCCTGATTTCAAACTGAAAGGAAAGAGAAATGGTAAAACTGGAGAAAATTCCTTTAGTTATTTAAGGTAAAAACATTTTTTTAAGACTGCTGCTGGCTAATATTCTAAATGTTATAATATTCAACTTATGTCCAAGCATTTTATTAGCTTGTTATATTGCTGCATTGCTTGCATCATGGTTAACCCGTACAGATACAGAACAGTAAGCTAAAACTACACATTTCCAACCTCTCTAACATTTGGACATACAGTATACCCTCTTCTACTCCTCTGGGCCGACATCTGAGAAACACAGAGCACTCTGGATGCACTCGCAGTTACACTTATAAAGTTTGACTTATTCTTCAGCTCGGTAAAATGACTTAAAACCAATATTAGAAATGTCATTATTAAATTGTGAAGTAGTCAATTAGATAATGCACAGTGCTGGCTATCTGATATCCACAAGACTTCTGTAGAAGTAGTTTTGTAGGCATCTTTTATGCCTTCTTAAGTTTCATTTTCTTTCTGGCATAGCACTTTGCTGCCCTCTGCTGGTTACATGCAGCTATAACTCACAGACTGTAAGTAGGTAAGAGATATGGGAGAGATAAGAGGACATACCGCCTGTTCCTGGCAGATCTGGGTGAGACGGTCAAGCTGTTCCTCCCTCACCGCCTTGGCCTTCTCGTACTGCTGGATCTCCAGCTCCATCTCCACCTTCACTTGCAGCACATAGGCTAAAACAGGCAGGCATATTTTAGTCAGTTTTCCCACAATCTTAATTTGTACTATATGCTACATTGGTTTAAATTACCCCTCCAAAAGTGGATCTTCTAGACACTGTATTACTGCACACACTGTTTCTAAATATAAAATGTGAACACTGCTTTCTTTAAATGTAAGCCTGCATATTGTCCATATTCACCGGGGCATGACAAAGGATGTCAACCAACATACTCTGCACAAGGTGGACAAAATAACCGCAAAATGGATGCTGCAAACAATGCTACCGTCATGTTCGTTTTTTTCTTGAGGGTGTGTCAGAAAAGGTGCTCAATTCATGGTGAGCTTTTGAGCAATAGTTTGTGGTGGTTATATATTGTGTTATATATATTGTACTATATTCAAAAACCACAAGGGGGAGCAACACTGTTAAAAAAGCTACTTCCCAATAAATAAAATGTTCTGTATGCACCTATATGATAAAATATTTGCATCTAGCAGCTGTAGTTTGAGCTTCAAACCGCAGATGATGCCCTACCTGAAGTTAAAAAAATGAAGAGGACAAATAAATAATTGCACAAACAACCTCAAGATTGAACGCAGCCGATACCGCAGAGAGCACGCTGCAGTATCTATCTCTATGACCTGACAGTAAAGGGCAGGACGCAGAGGACGCCAGCCCCCCGGCCCCTCCCAGCCTCACCATCGATGATCCTCTTGACCCTCCAGATGCGCAGTGTGATGATGAGACCGATAGCGTCCCAGGGGCTGCTGGGGCCGTTGGCCACTGTAGAGGCCACCATGGGGGCCAGAGAGAGGACGATGACAGCTCCATCAAACACCTGAGAAAACACACACGCACACACACACACACACACACACACACACACACACACACACACACACACACACACACACGGGCGGCTACTGTTATGTCTGTAGCTTCAACTGTGGTATGACATTGAGGGAATGACACTGCAGTGAAAGGGGCCCCCGAGTAACAGGACTAATGGGACCCATGGGAGCTTACCTCTACTTTGTTCTCTATGTAATCCCATATCCCCAACACCACGATCCTGAACACCGTCTGAGACACACACAGGGGGCAGAGATGGAGACAGAGAGCAGGTTACACCCAGGGTGAGATAGAAGAAAACAATCATGGCTAAATAGTTAGACAGGGTGATGCACGCTGGGTAGTAATTCCCCACTAATAAACTTGACAGTCTCAGTAAATGGCATTTGCAGTTGCAATTCAGATATCTTTCATCCCTCTGCTGGTAATTCACCAGTGACATCATATTCATACACATCACAGGCGGCGCGATAGGGTTTCATCCAAACAATTAGAGACACCGCATTTAGCTCCTTCTGCTGACGCAGCAGGGGCCACAGAGGGCGAACAACTCTCCCTTTGTCTCTGTTCCTCTTCTGCCATCCCCGAGCCCCCATCCTCATTTCAGATATTCAAGGTTGCACTGGAGCAGAAACTAGCCTCCCTGCTGCTTCTGCTCCTTCAGTGTAACACTGAGGGGGGTGCTTTTATTGATAAGAAAAACTCCAGCTACACAGAAGTTAGCAATGGGGTGGTCAAGTGTAGGGAACTAAGACAAATGTGGCTGGCTGTAAAGAAAATGGTAATCAATACAGCACACCTGAGGCCTTGAAATTATTTAAAACTAGCAGCACAGAAAGGCTCCATCTGCATTTTAAAGTGTTTGTGCTGCGGATCAATCGAATAACCCGAGAGGGACCGACTGTGCCAGCTTCAACAACAGCAGTTATACAAGTCTTTTTTCTTTCTCAGGATACTGGTGTAGATCTTTGTTGTGCCGTTTCGCAGTCACTTCCGTTAAGTACACTTTAAATGGAGCCGTACACAAGTTCACCTCTACTAATCAGAATCTAATCAAGCTGTGACAGAGGACACGGGGCGTTTCAGTGGGGCTGTTAGTATTCTAATGAGGTTCTGTCGGTGTACTTCACCGGCTCCACATACTGCACAACATAGCATTAATCGACAGGCCGCTGCATCAGCTGTAAGTGAGACTGTTTTTGTGTCGAGCGAGACTCACCTCGGTGAAGAACACAGAGAGGATAGCCAGGCTGATCCAGTGGATGATGCTGGCAAACTGGAATGCATTGTTAACTGCAGGGATGAAACAGAACAGCTGATTATTTTTAAGGACAGTTACTATGACATCCAGAGCAGTTACATGCTGCATAACATTGACAAGGTGCAGTGAAGTGATAACACATTCACATACATGTATAAATGCAGACAGAGGCATGAGGTGAATCCACCACAGGCTGTACATGCATGTATCTCCCCGTCTATTCATCAGGCTAATTGTGGACAGCCTGAAACAGCACTCGGCTGTCAGCGGAGGCATTTCTCTTCACGCGCCACCTCTCCCCCCCATCTGTCTTTGTTTGCCGTGTTCAGTGATCTGTCTATCAGTCCATTCATCTTCCTCAAGTCCTCCCCACACTCATCCAACACCAGCCAACTCTGTATTGCCGGATTTCTTTGTCCGCTAATCTCCCTTCACGCATTTGTCTTACTTTTCCTTTGTCTGCCCTGTCTAGTTAGTCAGTCAGTCAGTCCCGGGGGAACAGTAACGACTCGAGTGCATTTGGATACTGCCGGGGCGACATTTCTGTCACGTGTATTCTTCACTCAGCCCTGTGACATCAAACAGGTATGACCCCTGACCTTCCACTTATGATAAATGAGGAGGCCTCCATTGTGCCAGATGATGTAGGTGAAGGTGATAGTGAGGTGACATGGGTCAGAGTGGTGTTTCGACTACTTGACATTTTGCGTTAACTGTGGAATACTAATGGGAGGCTTATATTCCCCAGACCACGACTGATCAGAGCCTCAGATCCCAGGATAGATCATCAATAACACAGGCTCACTGTACAGTAGACACATCTGCACATGCTGTACATCTGCCCAAAAACTGTCCTGAATTATACTACAACCAAATATCATCATTATAGTAAAGTATAATATACTGACCAACTAAGGCTGACCACAAAACTACAGTTTTGGTCAAAACTGAGTTATGACAGACATTAAACCTTCAGACATCTGCTCTATCTTGTGATAAAATTTTCTGGTTTAATCTTGTATTTTCTAGAGAAAATATGATGTAAAAATTGCAGCTACGAAAAAAAAATCCAACCACAACCCAAGACAGACCGCAGTAAATGTAGTTACTGCGTTGTACCTTGGGTTTCCAGAGATCTGGGATTCTATCAGGGCCAGGAAAACCACAGTAAACGTTTTTCAGCTAATGGTGAACATGAGAATTATGATGATGCCAGTGACAAAATGACTGAAAACTTGACAATAACCATAACACGATCAGAGATGAAGATGATGATAATAATTATGTGAGGTATTCTAAATTATGGTCAAACCTCATGAAGTGAATAATACAACAAAATAATACCTGAGGGCTGGTTCATTGTTTTGTTAGTACTTTTAAAACATACATGTACTGATGAAACAAATACAAACTGAATCTAGTAAGAAATTTAAAAGGCGTTCCACATTCTGAAAAAGGTAAGACACCAAAATTGTAGCTACTGCGCTTTGCCTTTGTATTAGCTTAAACAGCGATGTAGGTGATACAAAGGCAGAGTGCAGTAGCTTCTTAGCTGCTTTTAATTTTTTTTCTTCATTATTTATTAGCCAGCATGTACACTAATACCATTATATCTGCAATAAGCTGATGTTGGCCACTACATTGGCCTGGCTAATTAATGGGCCCAGCTTTAAAAAGTACAGTATTATACATTATAGTTTAATATAGTATAGTACAGTATATCAGCGTTTAGTAAGTGCAGGGCTGGGTAATACAGAGAATATTAATACATACTTTCAACATATTGTACCACAGTAGCCAGAACTGTAATATTATTACTTTCAATAACGTTGTTGTAAGCTACTGTTATTACCTGCATCTCTCTCTCTGTCTCTCTCTCTGTCTCTCTCTCTCTCTCTCTCTCTCTCTCATTGTGTCATGCGGATTACTGTTAATTTATTATGCTGATCTGTTCTGTACGACATCTATTGCACGTCTGTCCGTCCTGGAAGAGGGATCCCTCCTCAGTTGCTCTTCCTGAGGTTTCTACCGTTTTTTTTCCCCGTTAAAGGGGTTTTTTTGGGGAGTTTTTCCTTATCCGCTGCGAGGGTCATAAGGACAGAGGGATGTCGTATGCTGTAAAGCCCTGTGAGGCAAATTGTGATTTGTGATATTGGGCTTTATAAATAAAATTGAATTGAATAAAATTGAATATCAAATATCACAATATTTTTGACCAAATACCTTGATATTGTAACAATATTGTAGGGTTGACTATTGTAGCTTTCACGAAATATTTACACAATAAGATTTTTTGATAAATTATCATCAGTAATGTGGATATAATGATTTAGTGGGTAAAGGCAAATAATAGACCAGCTAGAACAGTCTTGTAAGTTCAGAAAATAACATCACTTTACTTTGATGCAGCCTTTGAAACCATGAAAAGACAGCACCTACAATATTATATCTAAAATCTAAGATGATATCTAGTTTCACATCACAATATTGATGGATATGATATTAATAATTGATTGGCCCTAAGTAATGGGTGTGTTTCAGTGTTAACTGTCTATGTTGCCGTCATTCGAGCACATTCAGACTAACATTATTCATTGTCATAATAAAATATAGTCAATAATAACTGCTGCCCGTTAACAGTATATTGGTAACAGCTGTTGCCTGCATTATATCTCCTGATGCAGGTAAATGGTGCCTATCCTAAGTTAAAGAACACCTTTGCTTTTGAAATTTCTATTTGCACAATAGAGTTTTGTCACACTGTGTGAACAAGTTTTTATAGTTTCCTTTTTTTTTCCATTCTTTGTGCTTTATGACCACCTCTAACCCTTTTTGCCAGATGTTCTTCCACCTAAACTGCAGCTCAGTCTAACAAGCTGAAGACTACATGCTCTATCTGCAGCTCAGTCTTTGAGCTAATTAAGTTCTTGTGAGCATCCTCCTTTGTTATAGATCTCATGTCCATGCATTGACCCAATGCCTTTGTATAGCAATTAGTAAACAATTGTGCTGAGCAGTCCACTTTTCTCCCTCTTAAAGGATGCTATTGCAAGCCAGAACCGTAAACAATGAGTGTAACAAATCCCATTATCATGTCCTGAAAACCACATCCTTGTTATATATACACACACGCGTCACACTGTGTTGGTTTCTCCTACTCACACTGCAACAGCTTGGTGTCTATGAGCAGCTCCAGCGTCAGCAGCAGCACCACCAGAATGACACAGGCCACCAGGAAACAGTTGAAGCCCGCCGACAGCAGACAGACCTGCCACAGCGCTGCCCTTCGCCCGCAGCATGGCTTCAGCCAGTTCGACCTGACCGGGGGTAGAGTGGGGTGAGAGACAGAGAGATGGAGAAAAGGCGGTTAGGAGAGCTGTGGGTGCAAAGATAAATGGTGGGTCTTGTTGCAGTGTTATTTTAAAATGTAATACAGGCGCAGAGTGCGGATCTGATAGGCAATATGCAAGGTCAGATCAATAAAACACAAGAAACGTCAAGATACACAAATCGTGAGGTGTATTCAACCTTGACTTTGCTCCGTTTTCTATCAGTCAACGTTCTTCTAAATAATTTTCAGCAGAGGGCACTATTCAGCATACAAATTCAGAGCATGCATGCTGAAATTAATTTACACTCTTAGATTTAATGTGAGGCATAAATACATGATCTGCTGGCACTGAGATGATATATTAGTATGAAGTAATTCTTTTCATGAATTCATGGTTTCATTGCTTTTTTTTCTCCCCTCTTTCCTCATCTCCTCATAAAACCTTTTATCCTGGCCTTTTCTGCAACCTTCCTCTTCTCATTAAAGCTCTCAGTTGTGCACCAGTGTGGTCTACTTACTATAACAGCCATTAGTTTGTGTTTGCCTATTTTTGGAAACAGATTACATGACGTCTGTTGTAATCCACATTCAAGTATGAAATAATTTGTTTTTGTTCTATCACAACATGCTTGCATTCATAGCAATAACAGATATATTGCCTGGAATATCTGTACATCTGTAGAGGAGGTGACACCTGACTGAATGGGTGTCTTTTATTCTCTATATTTGTTTAGACATATTCCACATCTATAACCTTGCAGTCAATAAAGTGTTGTTCTGGAGAGATTAGAGAGTTTAATTCCCCTCCTGCTGCTTCACTGGGTGACAGGACAGGTCTCTGGGTAAGAACTGGCTGACTGACTGGCTGAATGCCCATCTGGACAATAGTTTTGCTTAAAACCAGGCTGGAAGTTAGTTAGCTCACTGGCTACGCTCTTGTTAGAGTCCTGGATGACTGACTAGCTGGCTGGCTGGCTGGCTGACCTATGATGTAGCTCACTCGGCATGACAGTGGGGGATGCATGTATACCATCTGGAGGGTGCAGCCGCACCTGGCTGGCTGGTCACTGAAAGAACATCAGAGTGAAGGGACGAGAGAGAAACTTGGGTTAGTAATAGGAATCTGAATCTGTCATTCCTGCCATGAGTTAAAGGGCAACTTTAGCATTTTTCAACCTGGATCCTATTTTCACATATTTTTGTGTTTAAGTGACTAATGGGAACAAAAAATTTTAAAATTGGTCTACTGTACTGAGAGAGAGGGCTGCAACTGCACAATGTAAGCAGATGGGGCAATTGTGCACCGTGACTGTACTTCCATTAAAAGTGGTTATTTTTGCCACATGCAGACTCAGAATGTTATAAGTGAATTGTCTCTTTACATTTTGTTTGATCTGGTCTGTTTGTCATTGTGTCCAAGCTGCGCAAAGTGTAGCATGACATTTTGGGGGCAAAATTTGGGTATACATGGACACAAACCATTGGTTTTTTTTCCGTTTTCTAATGTTTTAGATGACAATTAACTACATTTTCTGTATTGGTGCACAACCAAGAATTTATCCCGGCACTACTTTCTCCAACTCTCACTTGCATCGTTGTCTTCCACCAAAAAGTAACGTCTCATGAGATTTCAGAACAAGGCTTCTCTTTGAGCAAGACTTATACACAATAACAAACTAACTGGATCAAGTAAAAAGAGACACTACAGACACTTCCATAACAATCTGACCCTGTCTGTGGCAAAAATAATTAACTTTTAATGGGTGTACAGTGATATTGCGCAATTGCCCCATCTGGTTACATTGTGGGCATTGCTCAGCTGCAGCCCTCTCTCTCAATACTGGACCAATTTCAAAAATTGCTGTCCCCATTAATCACTAAGACACAAAAACATGGGAAAATAGGTTCCAGGTTGAAAAATGCTGACGTTACCCTTTAAGCTGCTACTGTTTTCTACACCTCTCTTCACATTGCTATATATGTTCCATTAGCTTGGAGTGTCTCGGTGTCCCTCGTGTGTTTGCTCCTTGTCCAGGTACTTTGTGCCTGAAGATGTGAGTGTCAGACCTGCCTTAAATCCATCTCTACTCTCCCCCTCAAGTCCCACCAATCAGAGACTGTGACTGGCTGAGGCTCCTGGGGATATATGGTCAATAAATAATGACAAATCTCCAGGAGGCACATCGGGGCTTTCCCTTCCTGTCTCAGCTCTGTATTCCACGCACACGCTCCTCAGATGTACTCTTAGAAACTAAGACGCAGAAAAGGAAGGTGTGTGTGTGGGGTGGATGTCCTTTCTCTGAGGCAACACTGAGAAAGGCAGTATGTTCCTTTGAAAATAGCAGCTATCCGTTGTCACCTGTCCCCCATAGGAGGAAGGCTACGGGCAATGTCTGTCAGAGGACAAAAGAGGATGCAATTTATTCTACTCTCCTCTTGGTTCAGCTCAGAATGAAGGAGGCAAACACTGAGAGAGGAAGCGGGGTGCAGCCGGTTCAAAGGCATTGGGACTCATCCAAAAGTGAACTGGAGAGAAAGCCAGGGAGGAAGGAGGGGGAGTTGGAGAAGGAAGAATGAGAAAGAGAGAACAGAGGAAGATGCAGATTGAGTTAAAGGATAATTCCGGCTCATTATAACTCGGGTCTTATTTGTCTCTTGGCCATCATTCCTGTTGCTAATACGAGAACTGCACTCACCAAGATCATTGTCTTGCGAACGTAGGAACATTTTTTTGAAAGAAGTCCGAACTGGGGCACGAAATAGGAGCGGTAAGCAGATCATACAGTTCAGATATCTAACTTTGTCCAAAACCCAAATATGTTCACTTTACCATGATGAAAGACAATGAAAAGTGTCAATCCCTTATATCTGAGGAGCTGAAAATAGGGGATGTTTGGTATTGTTGCTTTTGCTTGAATTATTAAAATGGTTGTTGATGATTGTTGTGTCAAACAGGTACTTGGTTCACCTGTATACAGGGGAAAAACAAAGGTAAATGGTCTAATTATTACCCAGATTGTCCTCCGCAAAAATTCATTACAGTTTACTGACTGACTTTCTGGTGCAACAGTGACCAGCTGCACTGGTGCAATGAGGGGTTATCACTGACGCTTGAGGCACACATATTTCTCGTTTTAACTCCAAAGAAAGTTGGCCTGTTAATTACTTGTCTGATGATCTCTTATTTTTGGCACACTAGACTGCAATGTCCCAATGTTCCCACATCTTAGCGATGACTCTGGTGAATAGGAATCATGGCCAAAACTATAAAATAATACTAAAATACAATGAAGTTATCCTTTGAGGTGAAAAAGAGAGACGGGATCCTAGTAAGTGGCGTCGTTTTGCAATTGCAGCTGAACCTGCGGTGTAGCACAGCTACACATTGTCTCCATCCTTCACCAAGGTCAACAGAGAGGCTGGAGCTCGGCCACGTTGTGTCAGTGCTCTCCCAGAGGCTAACCGGTGCACTCAGCCCTCTGCAGCAACCCTCAGTACCAGCCAATGCCAACAGATTAGGAGCTCAACACCTGGGGTGACAAAGAGGTGGTGGAGGGTAATGGTGTCATTAGCAGGTACCATGGAGACTTTCCCCAGCACCAATTTGTTCCCAAGGAACAATGTCAAACCCCATCTGCCAGTGGAGGAGAGCCAAGAAAAAGAAACATTTACCTAATGATACACCTAACACACAGTCACCGGACATTTGTGGACCATTAGTTAAGAGATGGAATGAGCAGCACACACTCCAAGAGACACCTCACTTACCTTCAGGACTGAAAGGCATGATTTAACTCATACTGTGTAGAATCATAATTCATTCAGACCTCTCCCACAAGCCAGGCAGAAAAGGTATTAATTTAATAAACCTGTAAAGAAAAACCCTGTCTGGAAGCGGAGTAAATGGCAGTGATGGATTACTCCAAGCTCAGAAACTTAATTTTAGGAAAATCACTTTAAACCTTGAACGCTGAAGACCTGAAGTATTTATGAGGAAGTGAGGCTGCTTCAGCAGTGGAGAAGGCCGAGGAAGGTAATCACCTCACTCTCTCCCAGGGTCACGGCAGGTGCGGATCGAATGGGCAATAGCTCACAGGTTGGTCACAAATATGTGCGCACAAGCCAACATCACACACACATACACACATATGCTGCTAGGAACATTGTGTGGAGCAAGTGAGAGATGCAGGGTGGCATGTGGTGTGGATAGGTTCATAAAGACATCAACAGGCCAGCAGCTGCGGTGCTGAGGGAAGATCGAAGTGTGCCCGACAGCAGCGCAGGGCGAGGGGATTAGATCATGAGACTGATCAATAGTAACCTCAGATGGAAGTGAAGGCATGCTTTATATGACGCTGGCAGCAGCGACCCTTGCAGTGTAACGGCCAGACAGGACAGAGCTGACAAAAACGAGTGACTGGCACACAGGAAGGTGTCCGGTCGCTCTGTTGGGGCCCATTCACAAAGACAGGACAGAGCTTTGGCTCCGGCCCCAGCTAAGTAACTCTTACTGAGGTGGGGAGCCTATCGCAAGGAGCATCTCTTTCATTATACTGTCTCCTGTAATTGAGATGGGATAAAACACAATGTAAACTCATTAGGTACAAGTTAAATGGAAATTAAATCAGAGAGGCGGTGCTCTGTTTATGTTTGTGAGTTAAAAGATGGAGCGAGAGAGAAGGGAAGGGCTGCAAAGGGAAAATTCATTCATTCAGAAGTAATGAGTCTGAAAGACTCTATCAACTCGTCCGAGGTATTGATTGTTACACACATACACACACAGACACACACACACACACAAACAACCAATGAACAGCTGCAAACACCAACCTCTCCCTCAGAATGTTTGCAAAGAAAAGCCTAAAATAGTGTCGCTCTGAACGACTTGCGCTGCTGTGCAAGGCCTCTAAATAATTGATTGGAACTCTTGATTGATGTCTTGATTGCACATTTACAACAGAGCAACTTTGCTTGGTGAAAAACTCCAACACATTAGGGTACAGACCTGTGGCAGCTGCCACACAATTACATTTGCTTCCAAAACGATTAATCATGCTACGAGTCTGGCAAAATTCTCTGCACGGCAAAGACTCAGAGCACTGTGGCAGCCATTCATTCATTCAAGCACACCTGAATAATGATGTTTTTCTTAAACAATGCAAATTATTTTTTACAAAAAATATCTTCAGATGTAACACTTTAGTACAGTAGTAGTTCCCAACCTATTTGGCCTTTCCCCGTCCATACGAGACACTTTATAGATATTAGGTCTGCCCCCTAATAGTCGACCAAATTTTTTTTTTTTTTTTTTTTTTAATTTTATATACTTTATTAATCCCCGAGGGGAAATTCAATTTTTTCACTCTGTTTGTCAATTACACACAGGTTCGAACACACACATGCACAAACAAGACCTATACATGCACTAAGTGGAGAGATGTCAGAGTGGGCTGCCCGTGACGGGCGCTCAGAGCGGTTGGGGGGTTCGGTGCCTTGCTCAGGGGCACCTCGGCAGTGCCCAGAAGGTGAACTGGCACCTCTCCAGCTACCAGTCCACGCTCCACATTTTGGTCCGGACGGGGACTTGAACAGGTGACCCTCCGGTTCCCAACCCAAGTCCCTATGGACCGAGCTACTGCCGCCTCCAAATGTAAGTCGTCCAGCAAGGTCATTAGTCGGCAAGTTTCCATTGGTCGCTTAGTTGCAGAAAAAACAAACAAACAAACAAGAAACTCTACTAGGAGCTGCGCCTTGTCAAAATAAATCAAAACCTATGTGACTGGACCATGTGGGATTTTAATTTGAAAGGACTGACACAGGAAGTGGCCACACTCAGCAGTCAGACAGGAGTCACGTTAATTTACACGGCAGGTCAAAATCTAAAGTGTGGGGTCATTGTGAGAAGGTGAAGGACGAACCCAAGGTGATATATAAAGTCATCTTCATTGGTCGACTACAAACATGACGTATCATCTGAAACATGGAAGTAGCTACATGCCCATTAGCCACTTAGCACAATTATTACTGCTTTGCCGACAGCATCATTAACAGGCGGCTCGCTCAGTGTGTGACGTGCACTTGTAGCTAAAATATAGGCCTATATTAATGAAGGTTCATTAGTACGGTTTTGTATTTCTCTGTAATGTAGCACAGTGTTAACAATGTTACTGATACTATTCTTTCTCACACCTTCAACTCAAACCATTGTGTTGCCCCGCCAAAATATATAATTTAATAATTAAATTAATATTGCAAACATGTGGCCGACTAGTCGACTAAGGGCCCTAAATGATGACTATTGGGCGACTAGGAAAATTCTTAGTCGGGGGCAGCTCTAATAGATTTACTATGCAGGATTTTCCTAAAATATATACATGCATACATGAGTCCTCCCTCTCAATCATCACTTATGATGCACTAGAAATATGTGTGGTGGTGTATTTTTTCTCCAGAGACTCTACCCTCTGCCTGTATTTTCTTATCTTCTGTGTTCAGGATGTTTATGGGTGTGTACCCCCACAGTGCTTAAGTTATGTTGGGGCTTTATAAAAAAATAAATAAAATTAATTACAACCTAAATATTTTTTAAGAAGTACTTTTGTTCATTTTATAGATTATTTTGACGAGCTATGCTCTTTCTCCAAGTGGTGGACATCTCATGAATCTCTCTGACTGTTAGCTAAAACATGTGAGCACTGGAGCAAACCTTATGAATCTAATGTATCCCCTTTGAAGGTGTAAGGGGAAATGTCAGATGCTACTTCTGCAACATTTTAAAATGATACTACTTGACTCAGGTCCTGTGTCTCCTCTCAATTACTCTCTCTCTGCACTGATAACTATATCGCCCCGTGGTTCCTCCAGTATAAACTTCAACCAATTCACACCAATCTGCTGAGCTCAGCAGGCTCAGGCAGGGGAAAATGGACCACAACTGTGCGCCTGCAGGCTACTGAGCAGCAGAGGTTGGAGGACTTCATCCCATTCAGGCTGTTCAAACTCTCTATGTTACACTTGTGACTTAACTTACTCATTTAATTCCTGATATATGCATTTTTTTTTTCTACACGAGAGCTTCTGTTTCCTGAGAAAGCACTGGTGGGGCATTCGCTTCGATTGTTGGATATCAAGACAAATGCCAGCATAACTACTGGCTAAATCCTTTCCTGTGTAACCACTGCTGAGTCATCTGTGTTATCACAGCCAAAAGAGGCAAAGAAGCCCTGAGAGAGGAAAACCAGCTAAGCAATAAATATGCTGAATAAAGTGAAGTTATCACAGGTAATCAATTGTACATTCTACTTCTACGTTTCATTGCTATTAATCTCCCACAGTCTCATGCCTGGGGAATTAGCAAACGCTTTTGCGGTAAATTAACAAATCAAAGGCCTAATCGATTTCAGATGCCAATAAACAAAGTTTAGGCTTGAGCATTCTCTTTGGGTAATTAGCAAACTTTTTTTCTTCTCATTAATGCAGCCAGTTTTCCCAGTAAAACTAGCTCTTTCCACTGGTCTCAAAGCACAATCATCTCCCCACTCCTTACATCCTCCACCATGGTACAATCTAGCAGAGGGGACTCGGAGTCGGTCTTTGCCAGAGAAATGGGCCGCAGATACTACGCAAATGGAGATGGATGGGGCTCCATGTGCAGAGCAGCAGACGAGCTGTCCCTGATAAATGGGTTTTCACCAGGACACTTGATCTCTCTCGCTCTCAGCCTAAAAAGCAATCTCACACTTTGCATGTCTGTGAATATTAACAAACCCTCAAACCCTGCACTCAAATGTCATCTATTGTGTCGCACATGGTGCCAGGCAAGAGAGCCAATTTGATGGAGAGGACTGTTCCTCTGTGTGTTTGAAATGGAGTCAGAGGGGGGAGAAAAGAGAAATCCTGCTCTCTTTTCAGACATCCATCAACACAGAACAGGTATAGTATGGCTGCGGTTCCAAAGCCCCATGAAATATTGCTGCTGCCAAGATTCATACTGGACTCTGGCAAGGTCCGTCAGTGCTATATTCTACAGTCTAGATTTTTCTAATTATTCCATTATACTTCAACCTTGACTACTGTCAACCGGCTGTAGGTTTGATTATGTGCATGTTGACATACTGCAGTTTACTGACTAGAGAACTTTATTTCACTGTGGAAGTCTGAGCACTGTTGAGTAATGTAATCACTCTGGGCTGGCCTGGGCTCACTTAACCTTATCTAATATCCGACATTTCACCCCGGCAGCGTATCAGCTAGCAACTGTGGCTGTCTCCATGCAATGTGGCACAGGGTTAATCCCACACTCCCGTCCAGTGTGGACAGATATGACATTCATCAAATGGAGCCATTTCCTTGTGATCTGCAGCCGGCAGCTTTGTGAATGAAAGTGTGGAGGAGGGTCGTCCTCCCTCCATCCTTCTCTTTATCTCCTCCGCCTCCCCTCTCCTCCAGTCAAAGCGGCAGGTTGACCCATATGAACCATCTGTCATTGCTGCGGTGCCTCACACCTCTCAGCCTGGCCCCTGGAGATCAACGGCATATGCTGCTGCTGCTGCTGCTGCTGTGGGCAGCAGGCTGATCTGGGGATGATAACACAGGATGAGTGCAGGATGTGCAGTGCAGGGTCCGGAGGCTGGGGCCAGGCAGAGAGATCCAGGAGCCTGAGCTCCCTTCAGTCTGGAGGTCACAGTGACAGGATTACGGTGGAGGAAAATCTCAACAAACCACTTTGCTGCTGCACCTTTGTTCAGACACATAAAACATAGTGGCTAATAAAAAAAATCACATCTTAATCATTATTTAAAGGTGCAGTCAGCGATTCTGATGCAATACACTTTTTCAAATTCAACAAATATCCATTCAGCCAGTCCATTCAGTGTGTGCGCTGAAATGTCCGGTGTTCATACACAGTCCTGGCTCTGTAAATAGGAAACAAAATGGCTCTATCCCAGCCAATCAGCAACAGGGGGTGTTCGTGCTTGTGCACAGGACAGGAGAAAGGCCATGGATGTATAAAGGCAAAGGCAGAGGGAGTGAGCGGGACAGTAAATCTGGCACATGCTAGTGTGCTGAATCCCACAGAGCAAAAGACTGTAGAAGGAAGGCAGCCTACTGGTGGCAAAACGAATTTTTGGCAAATGAAAACAACCTTTGATTTAAACAATGGATGCAACAGATGCACACTCCATTATGCTGCTTCCAAATTTTAACCACATTTTAAAATAAAGTACCAAAAATCATTTTAGAAGTCAGTTTGTGTATGCTTTGCAAGCTGTTGTCACTTACACTAATTACACAAGTCTGTTAGCTCTGTTGTCTTGGTTAGGTTGCTACAGTTGCTAAAATAAAAACATGACAAAGCATTCAACTCTTTTTTAAAAAATTCTGATATTCTGTATTTTCAAAAATAAATCTACTATTTAAAAACAAAATAAAATAAAACAATACTAATGAGACAATAATTAAGTGACCAAAGGTGGATGTGAAATCACACCGCCCTCATCTTAAGACCTTTCCAGCAAGTTCTGGAGAAGATGGTGCTGCCAAAATCTATTAATATTTCCATCCAGCTCACCACTGCACGGAATCTGCAAGGACTGCGTGTGCCCCTTGTAGTCCGCAAGAACATCCACCTCCTACATACTCGCCCACGTCTCCTGATAAAGAGCCACGAGGAGCTGCCATGCAAGACTAAATGCGCATCTCTGGTGTGTATCCTGCTCGTTTTTTTCCCACAATCATAAGGAACAAAACAAAACCGAGGCCTTAACACCAAAGATTTATTAATAAGCCCTTTCTTTTCCCATCTCTGACCACTGGTGTAAAGCTATGTAAAGCTCTGACCTTCACGCTTTTCCTTTCACCATGTTTAGATCCAAAAGACAACGCTGACCAGAAATCAATATAGCTTTGCAAAACAACATCCTGTATCTACTACCACAGGACAGAGTCGCGTCCACAAAATGACATAACCAAGATGAAAGGACTGTAAGTCATGGTAGCTTGAGAAAACAAACTGTCCTGCTTATCACCAAAATCGAAGCACAAAGCCACTGCAACACAATGAAAGTGGGTTTACATTCTTGTACACAATCATTTACAAGGTGCTAAATTTAGCCTACAGTATGCAGAGGAGTCTCCGTGACTACACATTCCAATAAACAAGAGCAGAGCGGTTTACAGAGCCGACAGAGCAAAGTAAATCATTTCACTGCTTTGCCATTAGGGCCTCTGATAGCCTTGATTAATCTAAAATCTTGCAGCATACAACACATCCTGCCTTTGTGTCATTCCTCTGATGTTACACACATGAGTCACAAAGGCAGCCAGAACCTGTGGCAACGAGCTAGCATTTTTCAAAGAGTGCTACCAAAAGACGAATGTGTGTATGAAACTGTGATGACAGGTATGTCTTGGAATGCCTGTGACCTTAAAATCAGGAATTCCAATCTAAAAAGCTCATTGAACAATGCGGTAATGTTCACATGGGTGTCAGATTGCACACGGTTTCTGCTGAATTCTTGAGGAGGAAGTTTCTCTGATCAGAGTGTGTGCTATCATACTTTTCATGATAAAGAATATTCTCATTGTTGACCTGATAAATCCCTCAGAGACATGTCCTGGCGCTGCATGACTTTTCCACTGCACGATGCCAAATCCCAGGGGACCAGGGTGTCATATGGTGCCATATGAGGGTGCCCACTGTGATGATAATTTTGCTGGGCTGCCAGATCCTGCCCTCTGCTGCGGCATTGCTACGTGTGTGTTTTCTGCCCTTTTTGTGAGCAAGACGGAGTGAGAAAGCTATGAGGTACGATAAGAGAGTGGGTGTTTGGGAAAGGACCCATCTGTCCCTGCCCTCCGTCCCACAGAGCCATCGGCCCGGACCGGGCCAGACCAGGCAAAGTCCAGCCGGACATGGTCAGCTGACACACCGGGGCTTGGATGGCGAAATGCCGGATGCTCTAATTAAGCTTATGCTGTTTGTCGACTTTCTCTGCATGGATGCCAGCATCGCAGCATGCCAAAGGGTTGTGAGTCACGCTTCCTGAGTGGAAAGCCATGGACACTTGCTACAGGGGTGCTCTAGCAGGGGCGTGTCCTGTCCTGAGAGTACTGAGCCTGCAGCATGGTGATATGGTGATAAGAAAACAACACGAACCCTGGACAAGCAGGCCTTGTGGACAGAAACAGCACCGCCACAGGGCTCTGACATTTCAGGAAAGCTACGGCGCTAACAACACTCTTTGTTTTCTGCCAGAAATCGACATTATGAACAGAAGCCTGTCTGGTGGCGAGAAATTGCTGTGTCATTGAGCTGAAATGAACACATCAGTGGAGACATTGTCCATTTAACATGGTGACACTAATAAATTTGTCGCCAAATATCCTCGACTCCCGGACTCTAATATAGAATGAGGGGTGATTCAATACGCCAGGTGTAATTA
Organism: Epinephelus moara; assembly: GCF_006386435.1. NCBI lineage: Eukaryota > Metazoa > Chordata > Actinopteri > Perciformes > Serranidae > Epinephelus > Epinephelus moara. The sequence continues at coordinate 25,619,918 of NC_065525.1, forward strand.
CCATGTGCAATAATGAGCAATGGAGAGAGTGACGGCAGAGCCTTTCTCTGCCAGGGTAGATTATAGATTGCAGTAATTGCGATTCTGCCTTAATTATGGATGTAGCACTTTCACGCAACAAGCAGAGACAACGTCTCAGGCACCATATTTCTAGTATCTTCTTAACTGTGATGGCAAACATCAGGAACATCAATCAATATGTAATTACATTTTGGGCTCTTTAGTATATAAATTAATTATAGAAAGATTTCATTGATAATCATGAAACTAATTTGTTCCCAGCATCCTCAAAACGTGTGATGTTTGATATGCTTCAAATGATGGAAGTGTTCATGAGCTTCACGTTCCTTGAATACAGTGCCTTTTTTTCCTACATAACCACTCACAACGTCTCACTAATAACAGAATCATCTCAAGAGACTGTTTGACTGACTGTGGTCAAACTATCAAGCAGCAACAGAAAGTGAAGGGTGGTGTCGGAGTGAATTTGTGGGACGCACCCCTCTCTGTTGTCCTCTTCGTCCGGGTTCGAGATGAGCTGGGATCCAGCGAGGGATATGTCCAGGGCAGCCAAAGGCAAGTCTCTGTAGGCAAAGCTGACCAGCTGGACAGGGGCCACGCACTGGTTATCCTCCTCCACCTGCTGGGAGATCACCTCCAGCTCTGAGGCTCCGGCCTGGGGAGGTGCCCTATGGTATAAACACACACACACACACCACAACCAGAGCAGCATTAGAGTCAGAAGATGGATGTGTTGTTGGTGGTTTTGCATGTTATACCTCAATATACTGTAGCTAAAATTTGCATCTGCATGTTGTCACCCTGTGAAGTCGTGTGTCAGCTCTTTAGCAAGGATTTATGAGTTACATTGCAAGGTTGTATAAAAGTGTGCTGTTTATTTGAGTGCACCTACTTGGGAAATGCTCCAGGTAACAGAGTGTGATAATAACTGCTGGGACTACGCTTAATTTTGATGAATGAAAACACAAACATGGTGTGAAATTCCTTGTTTCCAGTGTTTACTGGCACCTTCAACAAGGGCACATTTACCTGGCAAGTGATGACAAGCTGATCTACATTTCTCATTAGCAGAGTATGCAGTGAAGTAAGTCTTAGACCACAGTAAATACGACAATTTGCATTCTATACATATGGCAATATTAAAAGTTTCTTTACGATATCGGCTTCAACAACAGAATCTAGTGTACTTTACATTTGTTCAGACTACTTTCCAAAGCATTCACTGGTGTTCCCAGGCAGCCATTTGTTTCCATTCATCACTATAGACTGAAACTCAAACTTAAAACTTGCTCGAGATGAGTGATCTGTTACAGTGAACAACTGCATTTGCATTTGGTGCATTTGCCCAGTTGTCAGCAGTTACCATTTTAAAAACTCTCCCTGCTGATGCACTCAAGGATGCTCCACAGCCCGATATTTCAGTTTCACTGAACTGGCATTATTCTTTTTACGACATTAATTATTCCTCTTCTGCATTTAAATATCTAAAAACATGCTCTTGAGTGCTCAAACTACAATACCTGTTAAAACCATGACTTATAACATGCTGTATCCACATACCCAGGTTTCTATTTAACAGTATAATGAAATAAATGGAAACCAAAGGCTGCTTGAAATCAATATAAAAACCTATGTTATACCATAGGGTATGGTTTGCACAGCTCAGTTACCAGAATAAAATGTTGATATTCCCATTCTCCATCTGGGGAAGGAAGGGATGGTGAATGGTGTGACACCTAGGCAAGTGACAATTTAACGATAGTCCGGGACATGGCCAGCTATGTTTGTACAACAAAAACAGGTGATTTTCAATGACAGTTGGGGACAACTGTGGTGGCAAAAATGCCAAGAAATACTTGACCCTTAAGGTCACCCCACGTTGGGCGCCAATGTTTTGAAGAAGGAGTCCTATGACAAACGATCAGTCTTGCAGTCTTTATGGGATTTTATTGAAGACACAAATACAACCTTGACATATCGCAACAATGAGGCAGCCCTGCAGAGCAGTTCACCGAACATTCTTATACTCCTCCTTGGATAAACATCATACCTAACTTTCCGTGTGTGTATGTGTGTGTGGGTGTGGGTGTGATTCCTGCCTTCTCCAGAACTTCCGCTTATCTTCATCTTAATACTTGGCGTTCTACCACAGTTTGTTCTGCCAACAACATCTATTTCCCCATCACAATGTTTGCCAGGTCACACTGCTCTAAGACTTCTCCCCAGAGTAAGACCATTCAGGGTTGCTCATTTGTAGTAAACATGTCTTGCTTCTAACTTGACCTTAAGGGTCAAGTATTTCTAGGCCTTTTCGCCACCACACATCTCAGCCATGTTTGTAACAACAGCGGATGTTTTTTAACAACAGTTTGGAACATGTCCAGCTGTATTTGTAGCGACAAAAGCTGATATTGTTAATGATAGTATGGGACACATCAAGCCGTGTTCTTAGCGACAAAGGTGAATGTTTTTTAACAATAGTTTGGGACATATCCAGCCATGTTCATTGTGAAAAAAGTGGGTGGTTTTATCGATATGTCAGGACATGACCAGTCTTGTTTGTTGCGACAAAAACATGATGTTTTCCTACTTCTAACTAAGTTGTTTTTGTGTCTAAAACTAACCACGACGTTGTCACAACATAAAATAGAAAAGTGAAATGTAATATGAAATGTACAAATGTAACATATCCCTGGTTTGCAGAGATGTATAATGGCAACATTAATTCTGGTGATTGGGTTTGGTTTGCACTCCCTGTATCGTCCTACAGCTAAACATTTTTCAAATGTCATCAGTGACATTGGAGGGCACAAAAAAGCTCGTTTAGACTCAGCTTTTTCCATCTTGATTCATCCGCTGTCTTTTTCTCTGTGAGGTTGGCTATATTTGGCCAGAACCAGACAAAGTGTCATTTTATCTGCCACTGAGGTCCTGAAACTTAAATGCGTAGGGAGGGCTGTGATCCTTCGAGCTCAGCCAATAGCGGACAAGGAGAAGTCACCCTGGAACAGGAGTCTCACACGGCTTGGCAGCCGTCCCAGTGCAGCCAGTGTGGAGACATCAATAACTCCAGTGCTTAACAGTGGAGGAAGGCATTGATTACAAGACAGAGGGAACAAAGGCCATTGGCTTGGTGAATTCAACAACCTCTGTGCTGGAGGTGACACAGAGTGGGAGGAGACGGTTAGTAGAAGATCACTGAGCAGCTCCACCTTCACGTTAAATGTTAATGTAGGCAGGACTGGAGAGGAAAATAGGTCTTTCTTTCTCCCGACTTACTTCTTCACTAGTAGGTGTTTAATGCACTCCCTTGAAAGGTTATTTTGTTATTCTTACAGAACACCAAGAATCACTTCAACTATATATTTTTTAACGTGGTACAACAAGGCTACGGAACACAAACTCTTATTCTTGTGTCCTCACTACATAAAAAGCCTTGCCCTCCCAACCTTTAAATATCCGATCCTTTCATTATGCGTGTCCTGCTGGATGTGTTGTTTAGCTCGAGGGTCAAACGGCCATATATTACCATGCTTGCCACAAAAACACGCTTGCGCATCCCAGTGTTGTCTGTGGACTTGGCACCTCCGACCGACCGCAACAAGGACGCTAATCAGTCATGACAGACACAAACTGTTTAGTGCATCAAAATCACATTTCCAGACAATCACAGAGCAGGCCAGGAGCCATTATGTGCAGAGCCCAGTGGAGTGGCTGGTTGCCATCGCAGGGAGGGAGTGGAGGCTTCACATCTGAACACCCTGCTCCCTTCGACAATGGAGGCAAGGACAGCCAGTAGCATGCTAAAGGCTGGGAACTTTTCAGAGGCATGTGATATTAGGAATCGCCACGAGGACGTAAAAAGGTTAACATAGAGCATGCATGGCTGGGGGGGGAATCTCGCACCCATATAGAGTAAGAGCTAAGGCTTACTATGAAGCCCAGAAGGCACAGAAACATGCTTCTGCACTAGCTAATGTTTCCTAATGCTGGTCTGTTATTATTATTTTTTTTTTACATGGGATTTTTCTTACAGCCACATCTTAAAGCTGTAGTTACGTGAACTTGCTAGATTATATTAGGATGCACTAAACACAAAAACAAAACTGGTCATAGCTCATGTTTTCCTGAATGTTCATCTACTCAAGACAACTACTACAGAAATTATTCGGTTAATAACAAACATACTTTCTAGGAATTTTTAGTGCGTTAAAGGGACAGTTCACATCAAAATTAGGAAAAAAAAGACCAACACATTTTATTTGATGTCATCAACACATTCTCACTCCAACCTTGTCACATACTGACGTTTGATCATGGACTTCCCATGTCCACATACGACGTGCAAGGTACCCTGGGTGTGTTGGTTGTTGACGTTCTGGGACACCGTATCAAGTTCTGCCTGTTACATGCATTGTCTTCTTTCAAAATACATTTCCGTTTTCAAAGGAAATTGAATGTTTACATCCAGTCTCTTAAAAAATAAACGCACAACGTCAGTACAACACTGCAAATTGACTTTTTTTCCCTTTAGCAACAAACACACATGGTTGGGACACGAACAACGCTCTCTCGGGTGAAAGTTGGTGTTCTTTGGACCCATCAACCACCACTCCCGGCCGCCCCAGTCGGACTTTCACCACCTTAACTTTCATGCCTGTTCCGCCACTTTCCCCTTGACACTGCTGGGCATCTTTAAACTATAATGGCAACCAGCTGCGTATCATGCCGACGTTAAAGGATGCCTTTTTTCATTGGTTGCTGATGCTGCAAGTCACCGCCCAAGCACCGGATTTTGACGACTTCGGAGTGAAACCGGGCCTTTACTTTTGACAAACAACAAAAGAGTAGATGTAGCAATCCTGAGTGACAGCAACATCAGAAAGAAGGAAAAAGAGAAGCTTGGGAAAAAACAAGGGCTAAAAGAGGAGCTAGAAAAGATGTGAGGTGTAAAGGCAACAGTGGTGCCAGTGGTAATCGGAGCACTTGGGGCTGTGACCCCCAAACTGGGAGAGTGGCTCATCACCACCACCCCATGCGAGGGGAGGTGAGCAGGAAATTTTTCAGTTTTTTAATAATGAAACTAGACTGTATGATTTCTGGCAACTCACACCAAGACAACCTAGATTAATAAATAGCACTACAGGTATGGATTTTTGATTTGGAGGTTAACTATCCCTTTAATAAAAATGTGTGTTTTAGAGAGTACTGTTGTTTTAAAACCTAATTTGTGTTTTTAAAGGTCTGTCTCCTTCCGATGTGTAATTATTGCAGAGGATTGCTCCCCAGAGTAAAAGTGATGCATAGTTATTCCCCCAGCATGTTTACATCAAATCATTATAAGTCATGATGCAGCGATCGATATAAAAATATAATAGCCTGCTGTGATCTCTCCTTTCCGGTTGTAACTCTAGCAATTTAGTGCCTATTGTCACAACATGAGAGGCATAATAATTCTTTACGTTGAATATAGAACTAAAAAAAACATGTGATTAGATTTACATTGTTTTATTATTAATATTCTCAACATGCAACTCCTCTCGTGTGCCTCCATTCTTTTCAGTTACAGCTGAATAACACCCTCCATTCCCACTTACACACTTCTTGGAAATACGTACAAGAGCACTTTTCTTTTTCTCTTGGACATTTTCAATAGGAACATCCTCTTGGCAATTCTCAGTGATTCCATAGATCTGGAGTTTAAATGAATCTCACTTGTAATCTATTCTTGCCTCAGTTTTTCTGCAGCCGTCTGTGAGGAAAGGTACTCAAATACCACTGAAGTCCAATACTGCTGAACTAAGCAGAAAGTAAAACTAAATTATTTTTTTTTTTACTCTGAATACCAACACTGAGCACATAAAGGAGGTGCAAATGCTGATGTAAGATACATCAGGAGGGAATATGTTCACTTGCAGAGATGTAGCTGGGGCCATGTTAACTGTCAGTCAAGTGTGAGTCTTAAGGTTAAAACCAGTTTAAGACTAAAAGGCTAAAATCAGAGGTCATTTAATGTTAAATTTGGTCGCATTAAATGCCCAATGAATGTGTTTAAGTTATATATTTTTTGTATTTTACTTCATATGTTTTGTTATTTGGTTAAAGGGATACTATGCTGATTTTCAACCAGCTTTATCATAACAATTTGGTTAGTACGTGTAAATGAACTGTGGTAAACTAGGCAATACTGCTCAAAAAATGAACCAAGATTCTGTTACTCCGTTGCCTGTTTCTCACCTAAAATGTCTTCAGAAACATATTTCAGTTCTCTGTTTGGCTGTAATATGAGAATATGTGAACAAGAAGTGGGCACCATACTGTTTCTTTTATTGTAAAAATGGCCTCTGAAGATCAAACAGTTAAAGTCAGCAGTGCTGTACTGTGTTGCCAATTTCTTGCCTACAATGTTTTCAGAAACATATTTTAGTGTACCGTTTAACTTTAATTCGAGAATGTTTGTTACTGGCTACCATATAGTTTCCTTGGGAAAAAAACAATGGCCAGCCTTGTATTATGTCCAGTGGAACTGTTTATTGTTTTGTTGCGACGCAGTTCATTTTGGTAGTTATAGGTTTTCTACCTCTTGGGCAAAAGCAAATGCTACAGCCCTTTTTCTCTGTTTTCTCTGGTCAAGTAGAACCAGTTTCAAAGGTATTTGCATCTTCACTGCATAGACAGCCCAGTTCTATGCAAGCGGCAACCTCCGGGGCTGAAAAATTAACACGGAAGTGCCAAAAACTGCAGTTCTTTGAACGGCCACTTGAGGCTGGCTCCAGATGTGAGTCAATCACCATAGACACCCGTGTTAAAATGCCCAACTTTACAGCAGAAATAAACATGTTTTTACAGTCTGGTACAAAAATGGTTTTGCCTTTCATTCTGGCTCCAAATAACCAAGATGGTGACGGTCATAGTACCAAGCTTGAGGCTTCAAAACGGGAGTCCACAAACCAATGGGTCACATCACCGTAGCTACGTCCATTATTTATAAAGTCTATGGTTTTATGAAAAGACCATCTCTCCATCAGTGAAATACTTCATAAAACAGATTTAGGTAAGAGACAAGTTTAAGCTGAATGACATCTATACCCGACTTTTGTCTGTACTGTATCGGCAGATAACAGTCTTTTGGGGGTAAGAGGCCGTTGTGGCTGAGTGGTCTTTACTTCAAATTCCCACAATGGCTGTAAAACTGTAGCTGACATGTCCTACAGCAGTCACTCAACCTTCAGCAATCGAGTGTGACTATATGCAAGCTACACAGCTTTCTGTGGATAAATAACTGTTAATAAAGCCAAACTCAACATTGACAACAGTTTATTGTCATTATAATGCGATCCATTTCCAACACAGGACAACAACAGCTAAATAAAGTATAATATAGCTATTCTATTGAGGTGATAAGGGGTAAGATTAACGCCTGTCACATTATATCTTAAATCACCTATTCTGAGCAATAAATTCTCTGCTCCTGTCACTTCAGTGCATTTAAAGTGCTGCCTCAGCATGAACCGGTGGTTTGCAGAGGGCATCGGTATCATTGTCATTCTGAGTGCTCACTGCCACGGTATTTCTAGCCAGCTGTCTACAACCCAGCCACTCTGTCTTACCCAATAAGTTTGTATACAGACACTTGGCTACTCCTCGGTGCACAGCAATTCACTGCCCTGATATCATCAGGAAAGCGAGACCAATGTGCCAAATCACTTATATGGGCACTGTCCAGATTTCCCAGCAGCAGCAGCAGCAGCCCTGACAGAAGCTCCCGACACAATGGTACATTTGTAAGATCAGATCTTTTAGGCAATGCCTGCTCTTTCGAGGTCCAAGGGGAAATAACCCAATTCCACTGCATCAATGAAGAGTGAATGTGTTTTGTTGGCCTTTGGAGTCCTCTTTTAACTGTTAATAGAGAAACTGCTTCAGCTGTCGTTTTGTGTCCGTATCACCTCAATAAGCAGGCAGAGAGGATGAAGCCTGAAACTACGGTGGCTGACAAGGGCACAACATGATATAAAACATTTCCACCAGGAGACACATGCTGCAGCTTCAGAAACAATGCTAATTCAAAAACACATTAGAAAAGTCCAAAACAAAATATAGCAACAGAAACATGATGCAGATGAAAAAATGTGCAGCAGAAAGCCAAATTAACAGCAAACATGCTGCAAATACAGAAATGATGCAAAGTCAAAAACAAGTTCTCCAGGCCTCTAGGGGGAGTGCTAAGTGGAACAGCTTGATTTTCGACTTGAGAGCGAAAGACCAGATGAGAAAGTGTTTGTTTTTGAAGCGGGAAGAAGAGTGGAGTAAAGATGTAACATGAAAAGGTACATATTCTTTTCTACATTTGGCCTTCTACAATATTATCAAAGAGCAACAGGGTCAAAAATCAAGCTGCTCCACTTAGCACTCACCTGCAGAATGTCCATTGTATTTACTTTACTATTTTGTTTTTGGGGTTTGTTTTGGCCTTCTGCAGCACATTTTCATATTTGTTTGGGATTTTCATATGTGTTTTTAAATCGGCATTGTTTCTGAGGCTGCAGCATGTTGCTCCCGTGGGTTTTTTTTAATGGTGCGTTTGTTTTGTACTTGCAGGTCGGAAATTCCCAGTTCCCAGTTGGAAGTTTAAACTCAAACGCACCCTGAGATCAGATTTCCAACTTGGAAACTTGGAGCAATCACATCAACCCCGACTTACGAATTCAAGATGGCTGCCGGTCACATACATAGTGAGTAAACACTCTGCTAAAGTACTGTTTATCTTATTTGTTTTACATTAGGTCAGCCTCATCTGTGGCGTTCATCAGTTGGAGTGCATGATGGTTTTGAAGCTGTCTATATTCCAAAAGTGCAAGGGCAACAAAGGCTTTCTTGCGGGTGTCCATGTTTTTTTCCGACCTCCAAGGACAAAACGAACGCACCATAAGCTACCGAGTGCGGATGCCCTTGTCGGCCACTGTATGAAACATGAAAATTTACAATGCAGACATCCCAACAGCAGCATTCAAGTAGGCCTTATAACTACTACATAACTATAGTTGGTATAGATACAGTAAACCTTTAAAGGGAAAGGCAGTCACTATTCTATATTTTTCTTTCTGTCAAAAAACCCAATGAAAAGGCCACACAAACAATGCGTTAGTACCTTTTTTTCAATACTTTACTACTTCCTTCTGCAGTCTGTGGCACTCAGCCTCAAGTCCATTCATCCCCAGTAGAAAAGCAAGTGTATTCCTAAAACAGCTGGACACTGTTTTAACAAAGACATCAGACAGGAATAATGATACATTTGTTGGGAACTATTTTTAGTCGTGGATTAATACACATTGGATGTACTCGTATTTACTGCACCAGGACAGAATATGGGACAAACTCAAAATAAACTACAGTGCCCAGGTTCATTGTGATAGAGGAACATGTCACCCTGAACAACAGTGTGATTTACTGATGTGTCTTTAATTGTTTTTGGACAACAATTGAGGTCAATGGCGCAGAGGAATATGAAAAAAATGATCATCATATATGTTCGTATGGAACCATTAGATTAGATCTCTTCATGGGATTTGTTGACACTCTCAGACTTAATCTTTAACCCATATAGTTTAGTGACTGCATGTATTATCACAAAGACGAATCTGTGTTTTTATAAAGGACTATTTTACATTTTAGTAAGGGAAATCGCTAAATTACAGACTACTTAATATACTGATTTTTCATACTTAACACCTTGACACATCACAGACGAAATATTTAACAGCAAACTGTGTACTAGAATTGCAGCACATGGCATCCAGAGCCTCTTGTTAGACTAGAAAGTCTGTATTGGAGCAAAATAAGGATCCAAAAGCTTCAATCAAGAAAGGCTTTCCTTCATAATTCTACCATAACCCAGGAGCTGCAAATCTGAATTTATCATTTAACATCATGATGACGAACATAAACACAGACAATGGCTGCTGAGCAGTGACATGCTCATCAGCAGACTTTGTTCTAGCGATTGGCGAGAGGGCTTCATTACGGAGAGAAATTAAGAGCAGCGTGGCATTGCATCACGTGACATTGAGGTTAGTTACAGTAAATGTTAGCTGACCCGTTTCAAAGCCACTGGGCTCCTCGGGGTGTGTGGTGTTCGCTCTTTGTGTGCTGTGTGAGAAAAAACATGCACAAACAGCTCCATACCAAGTGCACAGGAAAAGCACCATCTCATCATTGTTTCTGGATCTATTGTGTTAAAATGTTTGTTTGTAAGGCTGTTTCATGAATGTAAACCTCAGACACAGAGAGATGTAAGTTTTTATTAATTAAAGTGCTATGAGAAATATGTAAGATAAATTGCCTTTAATTTGTTGTGTTTGCGCATCTAATAATTTCCTGTCCTGCCTCCCACTGTTTCCACAGCAGCGATGCTACAGGGCTACACAGAGAGCGCGACAGAGAGAGGGTGGATTTACAGCAGCATCAAGTCAAGAGAGCAGGGGTGAAAATAACTCCAAAGACCTTTCTCTGCATGAGAGTTTCCCATCTGTCACTTCACAGAGATTCACCGGTATTCTGCAGCATTAAATCATGTCTTTGTACTACTAACCAGTCAACACGTTCTCTGCATTATCTGGTTACAGATGTTTTGCACCAACCGTCTCCTTCAAATGGAATCAACCATCAGCTGCACTAATCTGCTGGTCTGAGGCCCGGACAGAGGTCTCTGCTGGTTTGAAGCAGCATCCTGTGCCTTTAACCAGAAGATGCAGCTGACTGAACCCATTTTGCATTCACCCTTCACTCCACTTCACTCCACTCTACTCCACTCCATTCCCCCTGCTACCTCTTTTCCCTTCTCTTAGCCCCAACCCTGGCTGTCATCAGAATGCAGGGGCTGTCTGGAGGACCACACACAGAGTAATTATTAATAAGAGAAGATGACAAGTGAGCATCCCTCCTGAATGCTAAGAGATGCCAGCGGAGACTAGAGATGGCCGGCTGCTGGACAAGGCCGGGCTCCTCTTTCCCGCTTATCCCCGTTCAAAGTCATTCGCAGGAGGGGCGTGAGAATATGCAGGTCCCATTCTGCTAATCATATCCTGCCACGCTGAGATGCCCTTTGCATAAAGACGGCGTGTTCATAAATAGAGATTTAAGATTTCACACTCTCTCTGACATGGTTTCAAACAAGGCTCTGGCAGGTGTTATACTTACTGGGGGTTGCTCATGTTGAGGTCTTGTTGCTGCAATTAGTCGTTCACACTAAATGACCTCAAGTGTGAAATGTGATTTCACCACCGCAGAGACCTGGCTCCTACCACACCTATGGAAAATATAAAAGGACAGTGGAATTAGCAGAGGTTGGACCAAGGCATTGTTTTGGAAGTCTCAAGTCTTAGTCAAGTGCCAAACTAAACTTTGAGCATCCAGCCCTCAAACAAGATATAATGCGCTCTTCACCAAGTGAAATGGGATTTTAATAACAGAGCGATATATTCAGTTTACAAAATCATGAATGCTTTGTTTTAAATTTATATTTATTAGTTAAAACAAGTTCGTTGGAAGCTGGGGATTTCAACCCTGTGGTGGGGGAGCCCTTCTGTCAGAGTTTGCATGTTCTGTCCATGTTAGCATGGGTTTACTGTGGGTGCTCTGGCTTCCTCCCAAAATCAAAAGACATGCAGGTTAACTGGTGACTCTAAATTGTCCGTAGGTGTGAATGTGAGCATGAATAGTTGTCTGTCTCTATGTGTCAGCCCTGTGATAGTCTGGTGACCTGTCCAGGGTGTACCCTGCCTCTCGCCCAATCATTTTTCCCAACTGCTGCTCTGTAATGTGTAACGTTTAGTCTTCAGGTTTCTTTCCTGCAACTTGATTGGATGCTGTTGGATTGGTTCAAACAAAGTGACTCTGGGTAATTAAGTGTAAAGAATAGCATTAAGGTCAGTCGATTTAGGAAATGAACTGATTTGTGGCACACTGTTAAACATACTTTTTAATTTCTGGGCTTGTAGGAATCAAGTATTTTCCAGTCAAAAGACTTAAGTGCAGTCACAGGTCATTGGTGTTGAAGTACAAGTGGAGTTGCAAGTCTTTTTAGATTTGCCTCGAGTCCGAGTAATGTGACTTGAGTCAGCACCTCTGGTAATTAGTACAGAAAAAGGAAATCATGAAGCAAATCCATCTGCTGAGGAACATTGTGAGATAACTGGGAGCTTCAGAGCAGCTTTTTTTTTTGCCAAATGCTTTTTTCAAGGTCAAAAAAGAACATTTAATCTCAAAATCATGAAATATCTGTACACAGTTGAGTATCACAACACAAATGCACGCAAAATTATCAATGAAGTATCGGCGCGTATGCTTCTGAAGGAGCCCTGTCCTAACTCTGTTCAACTATTTTCCTGGGGAGCACTAAACTGTAATGGATTTTAAATCTCCTCCAATATACGCTCCGCTCTGTGAATCAGGGGCTGAGGAACATCACACCTCTTGCATAGCAAGTACAGCGGGATGCTAGCTCTTTGTGCCATGGGATAGAGAGCCATTGATGTCCAAGCCCGGTCAGTGAAAGCCCACTCCAGCTGCTTTGCAGGGAACAGGCATGACATGGGCAAACACACAGCCACTGCTTTAACATGGAACAGCCACTGTTGCAAAAAGCTCAGTTCTGTGTTGCAAAGTAAAGTAACACTGAAATCAGCTGTCAATGAGATGAATTGCGATGGTTTTTGTTGTTCACAAAATCATGAATTGCACAATATTGCACGTATTCGGGGCCGTGTGTGTGACACACAGAGGCACAGCGGAACACCTTCAGACACGGAGAGGTGAGGAGTCAGCATTCACAGCCGCAGCAGACCACAGCAGAGTAATGTAGTGAAGCACAGCAGATTAAATGCTACTCAGGATAAATCAACCCAGGTCATTCAAGGGCTGAGAGTGACACTGTTTCACTGCAGAACCTCCCCAAAAAATGTGTCATAATATCTCAGGAAATAAAGATATTGATCCTGCCATCAGATGAGCAGGAAGTCACACAGCCAAACACTTTCTGTGAGGATTCACTGAGGTGACCAGAGAGACAAGTGGGATCACAGATTGTTTCTGGGATGTAGGGCAAACTGTTTCAGGACTTGAGTAAGGATTGAATCTCACAATCAGCATCTTGAGCTACTTCTAAGTACAGTGTACAGTGAGGGCTTCATTAGCGGAGGTGGCTGTCCACAAAGGCAGCAATCCTGTGGGTCATCTCTGTCCAGGCTTTCGGCACGTAACCTAATCAAGATACAGTCATTCCCAACCAAATCGTTGCTACACAAACAGTTATGGTGCTGTTAACATTTCCCCACTGTGCTCAGAGGCCACACAGTCTCATTCTTGCTCAAACCAACACAAACGCATCAACTAAGCAGCGCGCTTTAAACCAGCAAAGAGACACACTAACCTCTTGCGTTCTCTACATTGTGCAAAGTGTGGTCGTGACTCCTTTGCCCTCGCAGTGATGATGGTAATATCTCCCCTCTCGCCGATGCTGATGATGATGATGGTGATGATGATCGGTGTGAGGGAAGCTCGGATCTTGCTGTGTGTAGGCTGCGATTCCCCTTAAATTTGCGTTGGCCAAGCACCCGTATCGCCTCTCAGAAGACAGCGCACGACGAAAACACCTACTCCGGACTGAAAGCAGCATCCTTCAGCGGAGACGACGAGGGCTGTCACTGAATCAGGGAGATAACGACATGTTCGGAGGGAGGCATAATGTGCTTGCAGGGCTTCCCCCACAATCACACCAGGGACTCCATGTGCCCGATAATAAGGAGGAGAGGTTCACGACCGGGAGCTGTCCAGGTGCTGAAAACAGGATTCCAGCGGCTACAGATGTGTGACGAGCAGCGCCGTCACCGCGGAGGAAATTCACAGATCCACACACCCCTTAATAACATCAAATGAAAGCATATATGTGAGTCTATATTCATGTCAAGCCACAGGAGCCTGCAGACGTCCCTCTTTCTGTGCCACCCTGGAAGCGTCGACGTAGAAAAACACTCTCGCTTCACTTCACCTCTTGAGCTTCAGAGTTCCTCGCGATAACAACCCACCCGCACGAAAAAAAAACAAAAACCCTCTTACAGTGACCTCAAGTGTTTCTGTGGTGAGTTTATGATGACTGAGTGCGGTGTTTAATGCCATTTAAACTGCAGCCTCACTGGAATATTCCCAGGTAGCCTTGCTGAGATTTTTGAATATCCTAAAAATGTAGCGCAGGATTTAGGCCCCGGCACAGAGAGAGGGTGAGAGGAGAAGAGAATGGCAACATTATATATATCTGTGCTCTTATTACATTTTAAAAATACTGTCCCTTTCTAATACTGAAGCCATTATGAAAGGTTTATAAAGTGTGACTAATGGCTTTATCAGTGGTTAATAAATAATAAATTTGTGGGCTTCAAGGATATTAAAAAATATCTGACAGGTGTTTATCCTTTCTGTTTGGTTAAAATGCAGTTTGAAAAGTATCAGTCCATCACTGAATGTATATTGGGTTATCAGTTTCTTATCAGCCATCAAGTCTGCCTTTATACATGTTAATACGTGTTTAACAATCATTGTGATGATCACTCACTGATGAATAAAATGGAGGATAAGAGGTACAGATTGGTCGCCTCTGTCACCTATATATCCGCCACTGTGTAATCCCATCAGTTCCTTCAATTTTGTGCGTTGCGATTTAGTCCCTTTTTACCTCCTTTAAAATAATTTTATCACGTTTGCAGGTGTAGATGTTAATAGTGTAACATTTGGATTTTTTTTGTCCAGGTATTTTGCAGCCCTTTTCCAGAAGGTAAGTCAACCACTGATGAGGAGAAGACAGGAGAGCACAGACACCAACCAAGATATTTCTCAGAACTTGGCAACCCATAAATTCTTATTAGGTGCTTATAACTGATCTATAAACCATTATTGAACGTTTTATCAGCATTAATCTAGGGCGTCCAATGTTACTTCTCACATCACTACATCCATTAAAATGAGTTAAATTAAGATTTTATATAGATAAGCATATTGGTTTTAAAATAATGACCCATTGTTTATATGACCATAACTCTCACTAGAAAATCTGAAAAGTTGATCTTCCTTTAAGGAAACTGGATGCCTTGATAAAGGTAAGTACATATAACTATTAGTTTTAAGTTGTTTCTACTTTATATCTATTTGTTGAATTCAATTAAAATTGAATTGAAGTTGTTGCAACTTAAAATAGTGATGATGATGATTTAACTTGTTCTTTTTAAGTGTTAGCAACTTGAGTTAACCAACTTACTCTGACTTAACTGTTTACTCAGTGGCATTTAGGACACACAGGACAAGCGCAACAGAGAATGATTAGTTTGCAGGACTATTTTTAATTTATATAAAAATATTTTAAATTAAATAAATACAACTACATTTTAAGCACATATAATAATTAAAAAATAAAGTAATTTTACGGGGGAATGAGGTTGTTAAATTAGGTCAACTGTGATTAAAACAAGATTAAAATACTGCTCAATACACACAATACAATAATCTAATTGTAGCCCAATAATAATAACACTCAGACCACTGCTATTTTTACCTCAGTAAATCATTTGAATACTTCCACCACTGGAATGCGGTGAACAATTACAAATGACCCGCTGATGAGTGTACTAACGGTTCTATACGTACAGCTGTAATTATCTGTCTGAGGGAAGTGGTGTGATGTGTTCTTTGACTACAAAAAAGTTCCCACGATTCCATTCATGCCTTCTTTGCATACCAATCATTCAGCTGTTTCTTACCAAACCCAGACACGCTGAGCTCACATGCACAACAGGTGATTTTCTTCAGCCAATCCTGTGCCTCGTCTCACAATGCAACTCAACCTCCACGAACAAAAACAAAACGTAATGTACTCAGTCTTGATCTGATAGGCTCATGCAGATGTCAACGTGGTCACAGTGACTCCTGGGAGAATTTTTAAGACCTCTAATAGCTTTCCATGTATTGCTCACATGCCATGAAATGACATCACTTGTGACACACTAACAAATTACCTGCAATCACTAGGTAGTATCCTGACGTTTCGCTTGCCATTTACAATGTGGACAAACTGCAATCACAACATTTTTTTAGACCAAGGGAGGAACACGCCCACATGACAGCGTCTTCAGATATACAACAAAAAGCAGTTAGGAGCTGTTGTGAAGCGTCACTATGACTCACCTCGGGAACCTGCACTAACTACCAAAAGCTGGGATTTCACAGCTGGTAAGGACAGATTTTTTGATTTATATCAGTCAGGGTGATTATTTATATCTTTCACACTGCCATATTTGTGTACACTGCCTTTTAGATTCAAGAAAATCTCTATATATGCAGCTTGGTTTTTATTTCTGGCATCTGGTTATTCCATGCTCTCCATAAGTGGTGAGAGATAAGCTCCTTTTCTGAGACATACATTTTTCTTTTCTTCTCAGGAAGCAGTGAGAAAGACTTTCCAAATGATGGCAGGTAATTATAAAAACTCATCAGAATAAGCAACAAATAATTTTAAAAAGGTGAATGGTCAGCCCTGTTGGAGCTATCTTTCCTGACATGTTATGTCTGTGTAGATCATGGAGACCTCTGTGATGGGCAGGATGTGGCCTATTGCATGAATGGAGGGACGTGCTATAAAATACCTGCCATGAATACACTCTCCTGTGTGTAAGTAGAATGAAAAACTCAATTT
The DNA here is from genome assembly GCF_006386435.1 of Epinephelus moara. NCBI lineage: Eukaryota > Metazoa > Chordata > Actinopteri > Perciformes > Serranidae > Epinephelus > Epinephelus moara. The sequence continues at coordinate 25,636,677 of NC_065525.1, forward strand.
TCATTTGTCTCTGATACAGAAATGAATATGTGGGAACCTCTGAATATCTGTTGATGTCATAAGATGGCAAAATTGTTGACAAATTCCCTCTGTGCTGACAGCCTGCCCATATATTTGTACGTCATCTTTAAATCAGGTGCAATGAAAATTACAAAGGCAGCCGATGTGAGCAGTTCCAGCTCTTCACCAGTTCCACCAATGCAGGGCAGGCAGGGTTAATTGCAGCCGTGGTCATTGTTGCCCTATTCGTCTTAGTGGTGCTGGCGGTTGTTATCTACTACATATACAAGTAAGTACATTACGGATTTAAGATTACCAAACGTTCTCAGGGTGTCTAAAAATAGCATCAGGATGTGGAAGTGTTTTATATGTTATAAAGTCTTGCTGTATTTCAGTCAGAAAGTATTCTTTAAAGCTAATAACCATTACTTGTGTCCACATGCAGGATGCTGAAAGCCAGGCAACAGAGCCAACAGAACAATCAGCAACAGTATTGGAGAGTAAAACCAAGAGTATGACCTTTCTCCTGATGTAAACTTGTTTTTCTTTTGGCTGTGTGTGGAGTGGGACGATGAAAGAATTCTCAGAGATGAGTGTCACTTGTGTTGTTGGATGTGGCACTGTTTTGGGTGTGACTACGAACAACCTATAGAAAGGGAGGAAAACTGTTGTATTGACCTTTAAGGGGAACTAATGTATTTTCAACCTGGGCTGTATTTTCCCATGTTTCTGTGTCTAAGTGATTAATGGAGACAACATTTTTTAAATATGGTCTAGTATTGAGAGAGACCGCTGCAAAAGAGGCTGCAATGTCAATTTTTGTCCACTAAAAGTGTTTGTTTTTGCCACTGACTGGCTCAGATTGTTATCAGAAGTGTCTGGCAACTTAAAGCAAAGGACCCTGTGGAGAAAAGGAAATATTTTTCCTTACTTTTCGCTGGTAGCGCTCTGAAATCTCGCGAGAGGTGACTTGTTGCAGGAAAAACAAAAGTGGAGGGTTAGTGAAAGTTGTAGAGAGGAGTGCCAGGAAGAGTTTGTTGTGTTGGAGAACAGAAAGTGTTGCTTAGTGTTATCTAAAATATTTTCAGTATCATGGCTGAATATTAAGCGGATTTTGACAATGTGGAAAAAGTGAGATTTCTCCTTGGTTACATGCAGTTCGTACTTAGGAAACCTTTCCATTTTTCTGTAAGGTATTTTCCATAATGTTGACAGACACTTAAAATAACAATCTGAACCTGTCTGCGCTTTGAATGGGATTACAATGCAGCCTCTTAAGGCTGGAACTTCCTGTCTCAATAGTGGGCCAATTCCAAAAATTGTTGTCTCCATTTGTCACAGTCAGACACAAAAACAAAGGGGGCCAGGTTGAGAATACCAAAGTTTCCCTCTAACTAAAGCCAAAGCAGGTGAACAGCTGATTAATCGTCTCATGAGATTTCTGGAGTCCGTGCTATTTGCTACAGAAAGGTGTAATTCATTTACACACACACACACACACACACACACACACACACACACACACAGACACAGACACAGACACAGACACACACACACACACACACACACACACACACACAGGGTGTGAAACAAGTGAGTGGGTGAGAATTGAATCACACCTTGCACTGTAGCCTTTTTACCACAGCTATGAAGTTGGCACTGGTGTTACTCGTGTTAAATCACATTTCAATCTATGTGCTTTGCCTGAAATGTATTTACAAAGCATAGTTGGACTATGTTAAAAATATTATTTTAAATATTATTATACACATGGAACTTGAATGATGGAATTATAAAATGCTCCCTTGTATCAATTAATGTTATGCTCAGTATGCTATTGGTAAATATTTTTGCAATTGTGTGAATATATGCAATGATCTCAACTGAATGATCTGACTGTGTGATTTGTGGTGGGAGGCTGCACACACACGCACACACACATCCACGTGCGCACACACACATCCACGTGTGCACACACACACACACACACACACACACACACACACACACACACACACGCTCTTTATCCTCTAACCCTGACCTCCGGCACTTCATTGCTACCCTCAACCTTTAGCCTACTCTTAACCTAATCCTTAATTTAATCTCAACCATAAACCATAATTGCCCCTCGCTGCAGCCAGGACTCGTCAGGATGACCTCACTTTTTAAAAATATCTTCACTGAGCAGTTTTAAAACTCTAAACTGGCTCTCACAAAGCTGGACATGCAGGAACACACAGAGCAAACTTAGTGACACACTGTGTGTGGGAGTCTGTATAATTAGCGTATCCCAAGCCATTCATCAGTCCCCTTAAATCTAAAAACAGGGGCACAGGAGATCCCAGGAGGCTTCTAATGAAAATGGTGGCATCAAATCTGCTTCATTTCAGCGAGGGTAGGGACAGAATTAAAACTTGTTGGACTGCATTGCCAATAGTTTGTCTTTTCATTTTGATGGACTTCCAGTATTCTCCAACAGTTGCCAACAACCAACTGGAAGAAAAAACAAACCAAAAACTAGATTTGGACGGCTGACAGCTTAGTTACTCTCGAGAACTCTTGCACCATCAATGAACTAGCATTGCAGCACACTCATTGTGGAATTGCTCGTTTTGTTAAAGCCAAAGACTAACTCAGGATTGTAGACACTCGGCTCAGCGCTAAGTACACTGTAGAAATGTCACCCTATTGATTATTGACAGAGCTACAATAGGTCGACACACCACAGGGTTTATCCCAAAGCATGTCAGGTCAAGTCAGTTTTATTTATACTGCCAAATATCACAATTAAATTTGCCTCGAGGGGCTTTACAATCTGTACAGCGTACGTGTCATGTCATGTCACAATGAGGAAATATCTGTTCAGGTAGGGCCTTAAAAGTCACTTCATGTGACGTAGACACTTCACAGGTGTACCGTGCTGCTTTAAACAGCAACTGACCTCTTTCCATTGTGTATGAAATGTTTCCGTTTCTCTCAGATGCAGAAATACATTTATATTTGTTGCTGTATTAGCTTTTAAGAGGTAGAAGTGCATGAAGCTCTGTATGAAGCCAGCAAACTGATAGCATAAATCAGTGGCCTTTCTGTGATAGAAATATAGTGAATTGCTTCCACCTAGTGGCAGTCTGGCGTCCCTGGCAAGTATTATCATGAAAAGTAAATGACCTTACTTTGCAAAATCCATAAAATGGATAAAAAATATATATGTTTGAGATTCATTTAACTTCCTAAAATTATTTAAAAGTATTATCAAAATTTCACAAGATAACACGGTTTATCTGAAATACTTCTCAGTAAAATAAAAACCCACACATTCCTGTAAACAACTTACTCTCACAGGCTTCTGGCTTTGTCAAACTCTTTCGCAATTTTCAGTGCTGTGGTGTTGAGTCCCACAGACTGCATGTTAGTGATGATGGTGACCACCACCCCCTGTGGGAGGAGCGGGGTCTGGCCTTGGCACTTTTCTGTCTCCTCACTGGGTAGCACCAGGAGGACGCTGCTAGCACCCACAGCGCCTCCTGTGTGCGACACATAGTGTCTGCGCTTCCTGCACTGGCCATATTTCTGTAGTTTCTCCACTACCAGCCAGCCCTGGGCATACAGTCCATCCTTATCCCAGCTGGCCTCTGTCTTATCAGCGGGTGCCCACAGTTCTATAATAGTTTGGGGTTTGAGGAAGCCAGGGAGTAAGCCGTCAGTGTTCTTCAGGTGAGCCACCTGGAAGCTGTACAGTAGAGCGTTACCAAACAGCAGCAGGTCACCCACGGTGGAAAGGAAGCCGCCTCCTGCCCACTTATAGGAGTTGTCTACATATGGGCAGTTCACAACCCGTCCTTTCTTGTTGAGATGATAAAATCTGTGAAGGAGCGTCAACGATGAATACGGACTCACAGATGGATTTTTATCACGTTGTGCAATCAAAAACAACTTCTTCTACTCTGATGTAATTCCACTACTTTAACTAGACATGCAACTTATGACTTTTTCAAAATAAATAACGAAACGAATAACGTTGATTTATTATAGATTACCTGGAGCGGTGGTAAATAATAGGGTCATTCTCTTCGGGCACAGTGTTAAGCATTCCCAGCTCACGGAACATGTTCGTCATGACATCCAGGAAGCTCTGTCCAGCAGCTCGCTCCATAGCAGCACTGAGCAGGGTGAAGGCGTGGGTGGAGTACAGAAACGTGGTGCCTGCACATGTAAAAAAATCAATTGCATGCATCAAGACATTGACAGTGTCACATATTTGAGTTTGGCAAACAGATATGTGCTTTACCAGGTTTGAAAATGAGCGGGTCGTTCTTGAAGAGGTCCAAAGCCTGAGTGACACTTTCGAAGTTGTCCTTCAAGTAGTATTCCTCCTGCTCAAACTCTTTTTTCTTCTGAGTGGTCTCTTTGCCTTTTGTGTTCTGTTCTGTTGTGGTTTTATCTTTGTTTCCAGATGCGCTCTTTTCATCCTCTTTCTTTTCTGACTTTAAAAGACGTTTAGCTTTCTCCTTGTCCTCCTTCACTTTCTTTGCATCCTTCTCATAGTGTCGTATACCACTCAGGTGGGACATAATCATACGGGGGGTTATTGTGACCTGAAATAAACCATATTCACATAAGCTGAACAGCGTGATATTATTGCTGATGATGCGAAAAACTGACGCTTTGTTCAAGTAACTTACATCTTGTCCATCAAATTGTTTCTGGGGAAATTCAGGGACATATTTCTGGACAGGGACATCAAGATCTAGTTTCCCCTCCTGACACAGTCGTGCAGCAGCTGCAGTTGTGAGGGGCTTACTGATGCTGGCGATCCGCATCACCGTGTCTGGGCTGCATGGCACACGATTTTCCAAATCAGCATAGCCGATTCCTGAGGTACATGAAGAATTTAAATGCATCATTTAAGAATGTCAAAGTATTTTCAGAGGAATATGTTGAGGATTTCATGCTTTACATTTCAAACTATTTACAGTGAAAACCCACTAAAGATGCTGGACAGTACCCAAAAGTGGTTCTTTGGCTTGTAATCATAGGGGAACTGGTTTTGGTGCTGTATGGCACTCATCTTTTAAAGGTGCTATACAGCGCCTTGGTCAAATAGTACTATATAGAACTATTAGAGGTGCCATATAGCACCATATTATTTTGGATATTTTTAGTCTGGGGGTGCTTAAATGTGACCAAATAATACCATGGATGTATCAGTATGCTTTTAAAGGACTTTTACTTAAAATATGAGCAATTATTATTTATATTTCTGTACACATGGGGGCACAGAGGTTGGAATACACCGTTAGCTATTTTGATGTAGACTAAACTAAACTAAACTTAGCTGAAGAACCAGTAGAGAACCTCTGAAGAACAAAACAAGGGCTGAAAGGGTTCTTTGTGTAACAGTGGGTCTATATAACACCTTAAAGAACTGCTGAGGAGCCAACATTTTTCTGTGTGTATAGCCTTATTTTTCAGGACATTTCACAACAGGAAATGATTCTGCTGGCTTGATTCATGGCACAAACAAATGCCACTAAGGTTGACAACTCTAAGTGGGCCACTTGTGCTCCGAGGCAAACACAGCTTAAGCTTAAAAGCTATTTGTTTGTTAATAATTCATTTCATTGTTATGTTTTTACTTTGTTCCTAGGTTTCTCTTTGGTACAATGCTGAGCCAATGTTTAATTTGGTTGGCAACTTCCAATCAATTGTTTGCCAAAAGTGACATGACACCGGCAAGAATGGCAGATTTCTGGGGCACTGGCCAATGAGAAAGGGAGGGAACTGTTAACCACATTGGCAACAGTATTAATTAGTCTTGTGGGCCAAACATTGGACCAGCCAAACTGGTGATGGGCCCGACCAGTTTACATAGCTCAAGTCCACAAACCTTGTGCCAGTGTTGGCATAATTATAGCAAGGGGGGGCAACTTTAACAGCAATTCAACTTTGTGGGGACATCGATATGCACCAAGTATATCGAAGTAAATCTATTAGTAGACGGACAAAAATTAATCAGCAGCTATTTTGAGAACTGATTAATAATCTGAGTCACTTTGGAGGCTTTTTTGCCCTTTGGATGGGACAGTATTAAGTATGAAAGGGGGGGAGAGAGGGGGGATGAATCGAACCCACGGCTGCTGTAGCAAGGATACTGCCTTTGTTTTTTTCCAGGTTGCAGCCTACCATTGTTGGCCAAATTTCACAAAGGCAAATGTGAGGCAACATTGTCACCCCAGTGTTTGCTTTGATGGAAACTGTTACAACATTTTCTAACTCGGGACCAGCCTTTAATTGTGCTGTGGGCCAGCCATAGTGCCAATGCACTGGCCTAACCTGTTGACATAAGGAGAGCCCACAATACAAAATCATACTGGGCAAAGACTAGCTTCATTAGTATCAGAATTTTTTTTAATAATGCTGCACGAAGGGCTTTTAAAGTGGACTTTTTAGACACCAACCTTCACTCCAGACTTGAGCACCATCCACAGAGACCCCAACCAAAATCCCTGGAGCCCCGACCTCTGTCTGAGTGACAACAGACACAGACACGGAGACACTGATACAGGTGGCACTGAGGTTAAGCAGGGAAAACAATAACTGGGCAAAGGGAAAGTGGTTAATTAAAAACCAAACTGTTCATGGGCCTACCTCAATGCTTACCTTTATCCTCTCCACAAGGTCTCTGCTAACTTTTATGGCATTGCTGAATCGATCAGTCCTCTGTACTGGTTTTACTCCAGCGTCACAGGAGCTGTTGGCGGTGTCAGCTCGGTATTTCAATCCCACAGCTATAGCAATCCCCACACCAACCCCATATATCCAAATCCTGGACTTTGACTTGTGTTTAAAAACGGCTGTGTTAGACCCTCCGACATATCGTCTCTGCTGGTGAATAAAAACACTTGTCTGTTGACTGTCTCGCGCCGGTGTTAACAAAGAAGACCCGCGCGCTGTTGGCAGGGTACATTTGGCACAAAGACGGTTTGGCAAAAACAACCGCGACATTGTCAAAAAAACTGCTTCTCTTGTCTTTTCTTCACGACAAATTTTCCTTGTTCATGAGCTCCGAGACTGAGCAGCTCCAGTTCACAACAACTCGCTTTCCGTTAGCGTCGTCGAGCCAGACCACATTAATCAAATCACGATTCGGACAACATCGATCGGACGGAGGCTCCACAGTTTAAAGGTCCTGTGTGTGGGATTTAGGGGCATCTATCGGCAGAATAATAACTATGTTCTCATTAGTTTATAATTACTTGAAAATAGGAACCGTTGTGTTTTTGTCACTTTAGAATGAGCCGTTAGTCCCATTAGTCCTCTCCCATGAAGCCGCCATTTTCATCTACAGTAGCCCAGAAGGGGCAAATCATACACTCTAGACAGGGCAAGTCACGTTAATAGGTCAGCTTCTGTAGTTCTTTCACATATCTGGCATGCAGGAAAAGATTTTTTGTCTTAATTAATAAAATGAGCATGTACAAAAGATCAGGTAAAAATGATAACATCTCATTTAATACAAATGACATAAGTAGCTATATATTAGGAGTAGGTTATACAATGACAGTATTTAAAGACAATTCCTTACAACAAACAAAAAATAAATAAAATAAAATATTTGTTTAGTCAGATGCCATTCATCATATTCAAAATCAGATAAGGACTGTTTAGTATTTTTACAACCTCCATTAATCAAATTGGCTAAGTAGGTGTAACCAATGCATTTGCCAGCCAGGAAGGATACAAATGCACCAACTGCTTCATCTGATAAGTTTTAATAATATCATTATGTTTTATAGGTTATCTGATTACATCCTTGGCATGAAATCAACACAGAAACAGCTGCTTGACTGATTTGCCATGAAAAATTTTGTTTAATGGAAACTTTCCAATCTCCAAAATCACTTTGAAACATTAACAGTGCTTGGTGTTCAACATTTAAAACAGTGCTTGCAGTGTGTCACATCATAACATTTAAAGTGCTTGTGCTTGAATTGTTTAGATATGTAGGCTACTCAGAAAAACATTCTTTACCAATATATACCTTTTACTATCATACGTTCATTTACTCACCAGTGTCCGTAATGTCCATATTTTCCAATACAAAATTAAAACAAATACAGCCATACAAATCTTTATCCGAGCACAGTAGAAAACTGTTTGCCTCCTTCAATCAGCAGCACCTGTGCTTACTGGCCTCCCTCAGCCACTACAATACACCACCTACTGGCATGGCGGGTTATTGCATTCAAACACAAATCAGACGTGAGGCTCCTACACTGAGGATAAAAGCTGTCTTAGAAGTGGCTAGTCTGAGCTCTTTAGGCCTTTACCTGAGGGGAGGAATCAGAAGGGACCATATGCTGGGTGGCTGGTGTCCTTCTGTCCTGAATCTGCTGTTTTAACAGACCTCCTCAGTTTGTTGTCTTGTTCAGTCAGGTTGCCAATCCACACCAGTGACGTAGTGACGTAGAAAAGTGACTTAGTATATGAGCTTTCTTTGTGACACATCAGTGTTTTTCCAGCAGGGATTGTGCCCCCAAAGCTGGGTATTTTGAGCCAACACATGATCTTTTCCTAACTGTAACCCAGTGGTTTTTGTGCGTAAACCTAACCACACAGTAACCACAGCATTTCAGCATACACAGTAAGATGCAGATGTTATGTATCCATGGTTTGCAAAAACGTACAATGCAAACTTTTTCTTTCTAGCCAGTGGTTTGTTGCCAAAGGCTTTGGGCATGTGCATTGTTGTTTTCCTACATACCTAGTACTTGACATTGCATGCTGTCAAGAGAAGTTTTCCTTTTCTTTTTTGCTAGAAAGTGATTTCTTGGTTAACATTCAGAGAAAAAAATTGTGGTTTGGGTTAAAATGGATAGATTTCTGCCTGAAGGCAAACTTCTCCCATGTGCACACTGTGCTCTTGTGCCAAGCACATTTAAAACTATTACATCCAGCCACTGACCTTAAATTGTATAATAATGATAATAACGACAAATAGCAACCAAGTTTTTTTTTCATTTTCATGTCAGGCTTTAATCCAGAATTATATTAATTTATAAGTTACTCAGTACCACTAAAACCAATCTTTTTTGTTGCTGCCAGCAGGTGGGGCTTTGCCTTAAATGACCCGAGGCCTCTCTCTCTCGTCTCTCTGCTCTTTAAGGTCTTGAGCTGCTGTTCCTTCAAACTGTAGTATAGTTTGATTCGTTTGCAAGCTTTTAAACTTCACTACATGTCAGAGGGAAATGTTTGAATGTGTTGATGGCTACTGAGTAAAATTAGATAGCATGCAAAACATATAGGCCATAATAAAGTTATAGTTTATGACAAGGTCATAAACTACAGTAGATTACTGGTTTGAATAACCTCTCCAACTATATACTGATAAATGACACCAACACAGTTTAGAGGTTAATGCAAAATTAATTCCACACAAACAAAAGTCTCCTAATTCAGGTTAAAGGCTTTTACCCTGATACAAAAACTAAATGCAAGATGTATCTTTAAGTATTTTCTTCTTTTACTCAACTAAAGACATTTAGGATATTTTTCCACCATTGCTACACAGCTTGATTATTCTGAAACTGAACTGATATGGTCCAGTGGTACTTAGTGAGCTCCAGTGAACCAAAGAAACACATGACAATGTTTTCCCCCCAGCTGGAAGTCAAAGTGAGGGTCAAGCAAAAAATGAGCCGGGCATAATGCAAGTAATGATCTCCATTTGTTCAGAAACTTTAACACATTCTCCCCCTCTGTGAGGACGATGAAGTCTTGTAAATATTATTTTCCTTGGCATTGCTTTAGGATTTACTCAATCAACCCAAATTCTAGTAAGACTTTTATTTTAGGTCACCTTTATAATGGACAAAAAGGCTAAAAATGCATGACAAACAAAGTTAAAAAACTTTCAAAACGTGCTTTTATTTATTTTCATAATTTTTACATTTCAGATATGATAAACACTTGAGACATCTACATTAATACAATGCTAAAACAATGCACAACCAGATGACTGAAACTGTACTTTGCAGACAAGATGAAAAAATTTTGAACCATGGTTTTAAAGAATAAGAATTTACTATAATGCATCAGCATTTTGGGTTGTTGCTTAAGAATAGAGTAGCACCAGTATACACGCTGACAATCACTGCCAATGTATACTTACACCTGTGAGGAAAGTTTCTGGGCAGAGGGAATGTATCTCTTTAGTTTGTCTTACAGAATTCAAAATGTGCATGATGCTGAGGTTTAACTCAGTGCAAAATTTCTCCACTTTGTCCTCTGGTTTGTGCATTATCAAGGTGGAATGGAACGTACCAGATCAGCTTCAATGCAGACGTAGAAAACAATCTTGCACATGACATTTCACCAGATGACTTGTCAAAAAAACTAACAAAAAAAAAAAACTATCTCAAGGGTTGCAAAAGGCAGACACCGTTACAAGATTAAAAACTGGCTTGTGAAAACAATCTTGTTTCTCAGTTTAGGCTTCATCAAAGGGAATGGTTAAGCTTTACTTCCCCTTAGCTTTGCTCCTTGGTCGAGTTCCGCTGAAGGCAGGACGGTGCGTTAGGAAAAGCATCTGGCTGTTTCATCTCCACCATGGGCAAGGTACGAGAAGAGGGGTTTACGGTAAGCAAGGTGCAAGTACAAAAAGCCAAAACCACAGTGCGTGTGGGGGTCAGACTGTGCTTTCACAAATTATTCAGTTCCATTAGAGTCTGGTCCAGCATCTGGTGCATATCGAGGTTCTCTTCTTTAGCATGTGACAGTTTCTCTGTTAGAACATCAAATGGAGAAGTTTTAATCTCACACAAGCGAGCAACAGGGAGTCAGTCAGTTAGCTTGCATTAATAATCAAGCTGGCTACATCACTCATTCATTCATTCATTACATCTGAGTGCTTTTAACCCTATACTTCACTGACAGGAAACAAGCTGATATTATGATGTGCAAACCACCATGCAAACAGGTAACAACAAAGCTCTTATTAATACACATAAACACAACAACAATCCATAAAAATGATTATTGTATAATATTATAATACTAGGTTGTAAGACTAGAAAATGATATATTTGTTAATCCCTGATTTTCACTATATTTTACATTTCAACAAACAGCAACACAAATTTCAAGCAGTGCAGGCATCGTACGTGGACAATGCAAACGGAAGAGCTTTGGATCTCGCTCTGGATCGGATTGTCATACACATACACACATCAAACATGAAACCGTAAACAAACACGTAAGACATTCACACAATTTAGTCGTCATTCAAGGCCACGCGTAGTTCATTAGTGAGAAGGCGGTTTTTCTGAAGTTGCTGGTGGAGGCGATCTTTGCAGTCAGAGAGCAAGTTGAAAAACAGAGAGAGGACAGGAAGTCAGAGGAAAACAGGGACAGAGCCTGTTGACACCTACCTGCTCTGGAACAGATCTCCAGAGACTTTTTTTTTTTTTTTTAATCTTTGTAAAACACACTGACAGTATCTGAGTAGCTTTTAAATACCACAGTCAAGCAGTGTTTTGATGTTCTTGTTTGGAAATCCACTCTTAAGCAAGGAAGGACAGAGTGTAGAGTGAAAACAGAGGATGAGCAGGTTTAACCCAGAGAGGTTAAAGGCTTAAATGGCAGCTTAAAGGGTAGCTTTGGTATTATTCAGCCTGGACCCCATGTTTTTATATCTATGTGACTAATGGGAGCAACACTTTTTGAAATTAGTCCAGTATTGAGTGAGAGCGCTGCAGCTGGCAGCTGGGAAACACGCTGCAGTGTAAGCACTTAAAGCATACTGTACTGTCAATTTACGTCCGCTAAAAGTGCTTGTTTTTGCCAATCACACTGTCATTATAGGCCTAAGTGTCTGACAGCATTATCTCTACAGGATTCCTACAGGGGTCAACCTTTTGTGAAAGAGTAAGATCCTTTTTGTTTAACCAGAAACAGCCTGTAAATCACCACCACCGAAGCCACCAGACTCCATTTAAATAAACAGTAATTTTATCATCTTTAAACACACTTTATTCAAAGCTGACGGAAACAAAATAAAACTAATAAAAGCTGTGCTGCTGCATCTTTCTACTGTTTTAACAATCACCAGCTGTGGTTTGGTTAAAATAAACCCTTAATTCAGCCAGTTAGATGTGGAAATACGCTGGCTCTATACATGCTTAAATTACTGTTTATTTAAATGGAGTCTGGTGGGTTTGGTGACAGCAATATCAAGGCTGTTTCTGGATGAGCAAAATGTATCCTACTCTTTGACAAAACGGTCTATCATCATCTACAATGCTGTCGGACACTTATAATGATAATCTGATGTAAATTGACGGTGCCAATTGTCTTGAGTGGTAACACTGCAGCCTGTTTTGTTGGTGCCAACTTGTTCAATAATGGACCTATTTCAAAAATTGTTGCCTCTATCAGTCTTTTAGACAGAAAAAGATGGAAAAATAGGGTCCAGGTTGAAAATGACCAGAGTTATACTTTAAAATAAGCTCTTTAAAGCTGAATAGTGCAGGAACAAAAAAGACCAAGTAATGAATAGTTAACTACATCTGTCATTTTTGTCATAATATTCTCCATCAAGTGCATCTTAAATGCTTAAATGAGGATGATCAGCATCAAACCTGGATAAACTGCTACTGATTATCAACAATTTGTGGCCTCAGATGTGTCTGACATTTTGAAGAGTTTAAGGATGTGGTTCAATAATCGTTCTGCAGTCACATTTGAATTATGATGTCTTTAAACACACAGCACCAGAAACATTGCTCACTTCTGCTTATCATCTGTGTCTGAAGTTCTGAGAATGACTTTAATAAAAAAGACTCAGAATGTGTGTTTGTATATTTATTTAAATATATGACAGGATACTGTGTATCATACAAAGCCCATGTCTTATCATCACTGATAGCAGTTTCATCTAATTTTTCCAGCAACCAGATGAGGCTCAACAAATCTTACATACTGTTCTATATTCCACTTTTACACCGTATACTCTACTTCACCACAATCTTTGCGGATAGCAATCCAACACTAATCCCCTACGATTCTCAAATCTTTCCAGTCAGCTCCTCCTGTCACAGTACTAAATGTTGAAAAGTGCTTACATGCATCAGGCTCAAATGCGAGAAGACAACTTGGCTCAGCTTTCAGTCAAGTACCTGTGGTTGTTCTAGGTTTCTGTGCCTATGGCACGACTGTGATATTCCTAATATCTCAGCTTCACAGAACAATATTTGAAGAAAATAAAAAGAACAAAGGACAGCAGGGAAAAAGCTCGGCTAATGGTTTGTTGAGATGCAGAAACAAAATGGAAAACATAACTTAAAATCAAGGCTTCCTGGTTTTATTAGAGCCACTTGAAAATAAATAAATTAAAAAGAAAAACAAAGGACAGAGAAAAGAGATACAGCTTACATAGAAGGAAGGACGTTTATTTTTTACACAATGCAGAAAGAGTCTAGGATTCTGTACAAGTGATGGGATGCAATTAACTTTGACGTGAGGATGAAGACATGAGGAGGAAAGGAAAGCAAAGACAGAGGGGAAAGGAAAAGTTGAGAGAGGGCTGGAGAGAGCAGACAGATGCCGCTCAGCCGGCAGGAGGCGTCTTTGATGAGGTGTAAAATATTTATCTGTGTGGGAGAGAAGAAGTACAGTGAACCAGGGGGTCGGCGTGGGACCTACAGGAATTTGAGATGTGCACCACAATACACCAGAACCACAGGAGTGACGGCATGACATGACAAAACCACAATGCACTGTGCAATGCATTGTGAGGTAGCACACACTGACAAACACAAACGGGAAGTCGGACCAACTCCTCCCTCTGATTACATCAAGACCTTTTCTGCTAAAACACGAAGAGCGGCGCTGGATAGGAGCGATGTGGTGTGCTTTGGCAGTCTCCCACAGAATGGCCGAAAGTTAAGGGAAAACATAACTTAAGCAAAACATGGGGTTCAACCACAGAGATGCTAAACCGTGACAGTCAAACTTCAGCTGGTTCAACGACAGAACAAAGGGGGATCTCGCATACACACGGGGGGGGCCTTTCTTCTGAACAGAAGTAGACCATGTTAGTAGAGGAGGAAAGGGGGGGGCCTTTCTTCTGAACAGAAGTAGACCATGTTAGTAGAGGAGGAAAGAGGAAACATTCACAACCTCGAGTGAGCCTCACAGTGAGCCAATCAGATTCACTGAAATGCTTTTGTAATACAGTTATTTCAATAGGCAACTTGCATGCATTGCTTAGCACGTTAAAACATGAATCATGAATATTTATCTATAAAACTATAAAAAATAATGACTGACAAAATCGAAAATGCACAACATTACCTCAGTCCAGTTCACAGCATTCTCAAGAACACAAATGATACCAATACAAAGGGCATTTAGTATCATCATAATCACACTCATGAAGAAGTGTGAGATTAAACCACTTGTAAAAAGTAATAATTATTGCAAGTGGACTTCAATTACAGACACGGAATAGCACAATGTCTGTTTGAAGACATTAAGACTATATAAAAACACAGCTGCACAACCAGTTAAAGTGTGGGAACAGATACAGGGGTTGGATGCACTAGTTCTGATGGGTAGAAGGAAATATAAGGGAGAAGATGAAGGCGAGGTAGCTGGTGTACAGGGGGGATAACGGCGCAGGGGGAGAGAGGGTGACGGCAGAACAAGCAGGCGCGGCAAGTTGAAAATTACATGGAAGTCATGTCGTTGAGGGCGTGGTCCAGCTCCTCGCTGATGGCCTTGTACTTCAGTTTCTGAGCGTACAACTCATCTATTGGTGGGCCGGGGGAGTGCAGGGAGGAGGGAGGGGGCAAAGGTGAAGGAGCATATGGCAAGGAGGTGAAGGGTGAAGCATCCAGAACATTGACACGAGAGAGAGAGAGAGAGAGAGAGAGGAAGACAGGAAGAGGTGACAGAGAAAAAAATTGGAAAAGAGGAAAACAAAGTTACACCAGAAAATGATGGAATGGAAGTGCAACAAAAGTCAGGGAAAATGCCTCAACGCCATGAAGAAACGGACCGTATGTTTCACTCTCAGTCTGCCCTGAGCACTCATTATGACTCCTTGAATGCTAAGTCAACATGTAGGCCTGATATCACTGATAAACATCAAAGCTGCTCTTTCCTACCTTGAAACTCAAAAACAAATCAACTACACTTAATAGAGAAAGGATAAGACTCACAACAACAAAAGTATGATGTCTGAAAAGGAGCCATGATGGCATTAAGAGGAAAGCGGAAAAGGAGTTCAAGAGCGAAGCAAATAATGGGCTGGAGAGATTTTTAAAAATGCACTGAGCTTTTTCATTCATCACTGACACAATAACTACTCCCAAATAACCAGAGTAGCATTCAGGGGTGTGGGGCAAAAAAACCATACCTTCCAAGTCATCAATGGTCTTCTCAAGCTTGGCTACTGATCTCTCAGCGAACTCAGCACGAGTCTCAGCCTGTGTTACGGAGACAGATTTATGAGTTAGTCCAACACTGGAAGTTTGACACAGCACCCGTGACTTATTATCCAGGAGTCAGCCTGGAACTCCAGATAAGGCCTTGTGAAACTTTACCTCCTTCAGCTTGTCGGTGAGGACCTTGATCTCCTCCTCGTATTTGTCCTCCTTCTGTGAGTACTGTGGGACAAAAACAAGGATAGGTGTCAAACATATGTGCACACTGTGTATCTAAACACATTTAAATACATGTATACATATAGGTGTTGTGAAGTAAAACTGAAGTGAAGAGATATGGCTCCCCAGGCTCTGCTGCTCCCCATCCACCCAGTGTAACGGGGAGCCGAGGGGTTTGACAGCATGCACTCTGCAGGAAGGTCGCACTTACCTTCTCAGCCTGGGCCTCCAGTGACTTCAGGTTGTTGGTCACAGTTTTCAACTCTTCCTCAAGCTCAGAGCATTTGCTGGTGTTTTAGACAAGGGGATAAAGTCGCAAAGGAGAAGAAGAAGAGGGGGGTGGAGGAGAAGGAGGGGAGGAGGATTGACAGAACCAAAACAGGAAGACGGAACGTAAGAAAGAGGGGGAGAGGAAACAAGATAAATAAGAACTACAGGGATTAAACAAGGAGGGAAACCCAAGTATCTTAAACGTGCCTTAACAGAGCAGGAGTGTGAGAATAGCAACGTGACTCACATTAAAAGTAGTGGGTGCAATAAATAATATTTTGGTATATGGTATTTCAGCATCTAATCATCATGCTTCTCTGAAATGTGAGGTGTTATTCGTGCACAGTCTCTGCCATGTTAGAGGCGTGAAAGAGCCCAACATACCCAAAATAAAAGAGCACAAAAGAGGAAAAGAACGAGCACAGCAAGCAAAGCAGAGGGTGCACTCAGCAGCTTGAATGAAAGTGGGAAGAGCCACTCGTCACATATGTATGTGTTAGTTGTCGTTTGTTGTACCTGTGTTACTGAGGAGTTTATTGATTTCATGCTTTGCTCCAAAACCCTTAGCTCATCCTCCGCTCTCCGAGCCCGTCTGTTAGTGGGTGTGGCGCATGTGCGCAAGCCAGAACCATTCAAACCATGGAGAGCATGCAAATAATCAGCACATACAGTAACAACACAGGAACACACTGTTCAAATGAATACAAGGCTGATACTGTGTGTATGAACGCTCAAAGCTCCAACTGTTGAGTTGCCAGCGCACGTGCAAGTGTGAGTGCAGATTCAGTGCGTGTAAAAGTCAAACGTCTTACCTTTCTGACAGCTCGGCGCGCTCCTCTGTACGCTCCAGGTCACCCTCAATGATGACCAGCTTACGGGCCACCTTTAGGTGCAGCACAACAAAGTGTTACAACACAACAAATACGTAATGACTGTAACACAATGAGGACGTGGTTTAAGGGTTGTTCTTCACAGTGAAAGTGTACAACTCTAATATGGTTAAACTACACTTGGTAATACTTCACCTGATATGATACATATATTCAACATATAGTTTATAACAGCGATTTCCAACCTTTTTTCCTAAAGGACCCCTTATCTAGCATTAAGTGAACTTACGACCCCTGACTAAGTGACATATTTTATGGATATTTCATATTATATTCAATGCAATGCAGAACAATTGGCAAACTGCACAATTAACCTAAATATTGAACACAATAACTGCAAGAGGTTTGCATAAAATTAGCGTTTTGAAGAATTTTTAGCAGATTATCTCCTGTGAATATGACATTTTACATTTTATATGATTCCCTATCGTATTATGTGTTTTTTAAATTTAGTTTTAAAAATCATAAATACTTCATAAGCTTCTTTTTTGACAAATTCAGTGCTCCTTGACACTTGTTTATTGTTCTTTTGGCTTTTTGGTTGTTTTAACTATGTGCTTTTCTAATGCAAGATGAGGCTGTTTGGCAGAAAGTGAAGGCTCTGTGAGTGGAGCTTGTTTTCAGGTCTACACTGTGCCCCAATCATGTGAGATTTTTTTGTGTTCATATCTTAAACAATAATCTAAAACTTGAAAAAATAACAGTTTAATTTAATTCTCTTTCCAGAACAGAAATGCTGTGAGATAGGGCTACTTTATATTTTTAAGAAAAGCGTCTAACATCCTTTAAAATCAAGACGGCCTGTGACCCCCATGAAGCTTTGGGGACCCCTAGTGGGGATCAGACTCCCAGGTTGGAAACCAGTGGTTTATAACACACTAAAATGAAGATGTAAGCAGATATAAGCTTGGTATTTGTCAAAAATCATACTCCTTTTTTCCATAATGCCTCCACTGGTTGTGGAGGTACTTCAGATCCTTTACTTGAGTAAAAGTACTAATTCATTACTGTAAAAATACTCCAGTGGGTAAAATTCCTGCATTGAAAATGTTACTTAAGTCAAAGTGTGTAAGTACAATCGGGAAATGTACTGAAAGTATCAAAAATAAAATAACAAAATAGTCTCTCAATTGATTTTCTGTCAGTCGACTAACTAATTAATCACTTGTCTCAGCTCTAATTGCATTTGTAGCCTATGTAGTGAAGTAGAAGTATAAAGTAACACAAAATGGACATACTCAAGTTAAGTACAAGTACCTCAAATATGTACTTAGGTACAGTACTTAAGTAAATATACTTCATCACTGCTTGTTTCATTATGTTATCATTCATTATCTGTTTGGACACCCGCCTCCATTTATGGTTGTGCACTAATAGTTGTTGATAAAAACATAAATAAGTTCTTAAATCTGCTTAAAACTTCATCATAGTGTGTTAGAAACAATCTAACAGATGTTCATATGCTGCCTATATATATGCTAAAGTAAAACAAAGTGTTATCTGAAACTCATAATTGGGTAAAAGTGCTTCCTAATCCAACTGTAAAAGAGTAAAGTTTAGGTATTATTAAACAAATATCTTGAAATCCGCCTATCATCAATACGTCTGTCACAGAACTGCTGACTGCAGATAATGAGCTTCTAATGTGTGTTTGACGTTGCACAAGTCTTTTGCTGTGGCTGGCAGAGGCTGAAAAACTCGCCTCCTCATATTTGCGGTCAGCCTCCTCAGCGATGTGCTTGGCCTCTTTCAGCTGGATCTCCTGCAGCTCCATCTTCTCCTCGTCCTTCATGGCCCTGTTCTCAATGACCTTCATGCCTCTGTGTGAGGGAACAAACAGTCAGGGGTGTTAGAGATCAGGAGCTGAGACCGGACAGCCTACAGTCTCCCTGAGGACACACATGTCTATTGCACAGTAGTGTTGGCTGCTAAATCGTTTATAAATCCTTCTAAAGTGAACGGCTATTTGTTTTCTGACATGAAAGAGGGAGTAAATACAGACTTTAGGACTGTTAGGAAATGACTGCACTATCTGACACAGCTAGTGTGACAGTGAACTGTCTGCCATCCAACTCAGCGGCACAGAGGCCCTGCTTGTGCTCCATACAAAGGGATGGTAAACAGCCCTGCCACCTGGCCTCCGAGAGCGAAACGGCAGAGATCAAGGGACCGAGTCTCCACCGCTCATAAGAACCCACCTCTCGCTCTCATCAGCAGCCTTCTCAGCTTCCTCCAGCTTGGTCAGGGCAGTAGCCAGACGCTCCTGAGCACGATCCAACTCCTCCTCAACCAGCTGGATACGTCTGTTAAGGGATGCGACATCTCCCTCAGCCTAAGGGGAGAAGAGGAGCATGTCAGGAGAAAATCTGGACATCGACATCTTTACCAAACAACCTGGAAATCACACAAGTGCAACACATACACGTCAGCCCAAAGAATGAATAAAATAGGAGGGGGATTTGATTTTCTTTGTGGTCGTAATTGTTTCAGTGTGCCACCTGTTGGGCAAAACCCTCCCAGGAGTCCTGCCTGTGTTCCTCACGTATAATGATAACAATGTCCCGAGCTGACAGAAGGTTGAATACCCTGCCTTATTACTAGGCCCTCGAGAGAACATTAACAAGGCTCGAGTCAAAGGGAGACAATTAAACTGTAAATGACTGCTCACATGGTGCACAGAGGAGACTCCCTGGATGGTTCATAACTGTGGGACACAATTACATGCGATTTAAATAGTCACATTTGCAAAGATCTTTTATATGATTATCCAGACCTGTGGCTACTTCTGCTTTATGCTGCCTGTTCAGCAGGTATCAGACTTGCACTGTCCTGAAAGTGCACGAAAGGCGAAAACCACCACAAGACTGACTGTTTCCTGTGCTGAGCTGGACCAAAGTGCATTTGAAGTTAGTGTCAGGAGGAAGTTACCAATAAACTATAAAAAGAAGCAATGCTTTTAAGTGCATTCAGTGGACTTTGATGAACAGAATTGTGAGACTGCCAGTGTGAGATAGGCTCAGACTGCTTTGAGCCCCTGCAGAAAGATTTATTTCCCGTCTAGATAACCGCTGCTATGTTCACACGAAGGGAAATCACTCTTTTGTAGTGGTGAAAACCTGTTGTCCTTATAAGGGCAAGTCAAAGAGCATGAGCTGCACACACTACACGCTGCAGCCTGGCACCTTAAATGTTGCCACAGTTTTCTTGTGACTTCCTGGTTGCTGAAATAGTTTATTCAAATGTTTAACCTGCCACTGCCTGCAGAAAAAAAGAATAAACGGAAGTTGCTGGAAAGCAGGTTGAATTGGACCGTTAACGGCAAAGTGCATCAGAGGAAACGCAAGTGTGACACAGCAGGGAGGAATATGAGGCTATAACACAGTGAAGTGCTCTGACTTGGGCATCAGCGGCCTAACGTTACCAATTATAAGCGCCTAGCCGGGAGCAGCAGGCTATCAGAGCCAGTGGAGTAGCTTACTATGTGGTGGCACTGCGTGGTGCCATGTAGGGCTCAGCTTGCACCGGAGAAATCCCGCTATCTCACTGTGTATCATTACAACAGAACACATATACAAGAAACACTACAAGAGGATGATGTGTCATTTTGATCAGCAGCTCCTGTCTAGTCAACACGCGCGGTAAACATGCTTACTTGTTCCCTGGCTTTCCTCTCCGCGAGCAACTCCTTCTGTAATCTCTCGGCTCTCTCTTCAGCACCGTCTGCCTGATCTTGCAAAGATTTGATCTTTCGTTTGACCGCCTCCAGCGATGTAGCTCCAGCCATTGTTTACTCTACACCTATATGCTATATGGAAATTAAAAAAAATAGACTACACTATGAGCTGCAGCACAATTTCCGAGAAATTGCCAAGGAGCGAGATGACGTCCTTGATGGTGCTGAAAACTGCGTGAAGAGGTGCGCACGCTTTCTGGAGAGACGCACTCTGCAATGCCTCTCATTTGTCCAGGAAGTGCTGCTGGTTTCAAAATACAGCTTTAAAAAAAATGAACTATAGTGCTTGGTTTTGCTTGGTTTTTGCACCGCGAAATCCTGCTGCATTGATTCATAAAATAATACAATGAGAAATGTAATTGATGCAAAGTATGAATGGCTTTTTAATGATACGAACACACCCTGCCAATACACTGTGATAATAAGCAGCATTGTAGTGAGCTGACAGAGCCACAGCGCCCTCGGCTGATCAACTGTGCGCAGTACAAGTGGCAGTACTACAGACTGAAGGCCATTCAATACGCCTCAGTGAATACAGTAATTACATGCCACGTTTTTGACTTTGCAAATATCACAGAAAGAGCATAAAAGGGAGGCAATAAAAGTAGTAGGAGTAGTTAAACTTAAACCTCCCTATAGGAATATTAACTACAGCTATATATGCCTATAGGGAATAAAACACACCATCAAGTGCGACAGGCTAAAATTCACTATAAAGCAGTCAGTGGTAGGCCTAACTCCCCGGAGGAATCCAATTAAAGGATTATTACAACGGGTTATCCCGGAGGCCATTTATAAGCCACACTACTTATTGATTCCCCAGATTGACTCCTGTGCACAAAGTGTCTCCTGCACTTGGACCCAACTCACCCTAACTTGGTCATTCAAGGGATAATTTGTGTGGAAAAAAAGTCTATGGGGACTTTAAATGTATTTTTCCCCCTTTAAAATGCCAAAATTTAAATTCTTTGCATAATTTTCCTGCCATGTGTTTATCCAAAAGGGTGAAAAAAAAATCAAAAGAGTAATTTATTTAATTTTTCCTGTAGATAAACGTTTGTGTGTTTTGTTAAATTAGTTGGCTTCCTGAGCCATTTTGAAAGGAAACAGTGTTTTTCCCCTGTGGTAAGCAAAGAGCGCAGCCCGCAGATGTGAGCTCTATCTTGACCATATAAAGCAGTGGGCTATATTTATCCAGGCGCTTGCTCTCTGCGCTCTATGGAAGAGTGCGCATTAGGCTACTCCACTGTGCACTCTGGAAAAGACTTTGCAGCCCAAGACCTTTAAGAGTGAACACACCCAGGCCTTTAAAACACAGTGTGATTACACAATATGGGGTTTTAATTGGATTTAAATGAGATAAATGAGTGTTTCAATTAGCCAATCTGACTTTCTTTGGGCAGACGCGTAAGTGATTGTGCATGTGATCCATGAAGCGACAGCTCAACAGTAATTGGACAATTGAATAAAAATCCATTTGGACTTTGATGGTCAAGTTTGAATGACCACACTGTGTTGAACTGCCGCTTCCCACACTCACAGTGATGAGAGAATGAAGGTGTGAAGAAGCGTGGTGCAGGAATGGTGCCGTTGTGAACCCCTTCCTTACTTACATCGGTGGCTTTCTTCTCAGCCAGCTCAAGTTTCTCCTGGGCATCTTTAAGAGCCTCAGAGTACTTGTCCAGCTCATCCTCAGTTCCCTTCAGCTTCTTCTGCAGAGCTACCAAATCGTCCTCAAGCTGAGGCGAGTTTCAGTGCCCAGACAGTTTCAGGGGTGATCAGCGAGGAGACGCGTGAACGCGCAAAGGCGCAAGAGCGCATACAGATAGAGAGAGAGACACACACACATAGGACAGGAGAGGACAGGACAGGACAGGGGAAAGAAGAGAAGAGAAAAGTTAGGGAAGGCTCATGCACATATACCTTGGTGGCGACCTCCTCAGCGGTCAGCAGCTTTTCTTCAGCAGTTTGGAACTCTTCAAACACTTTATCTCTTTCGTCTTCAGTAACACGCAATTTCTTTTCCAACTCTCTTATATCGTCCTCTAACTACACATGCATATAAAAAACATCATAAAGTTAAACAGAATATTAATTGAACATGCATAATGAAACATCTCTGTCTAATTCACATTTTCTAAATTATCAACATCATTTTCTAGGATATATTTACATCACCAAAACAGTTGAGAGGAGGATTTATAACATCCAAAAAAAATCAGGAAGGATTCTTAATTTAATCCTTATTTGGGATTATCCATGAAAGTAATTAATCCGTATTTAGGAGGCGTTCCATTTAAAGGGCAGCAGCTTTACACTGCTGCTGGTATTCCTGCTTTTTCTATGGATCTTTGGGATTTTCCACAAAAGAAGAAAAAAAAAATCAGCCGACCTGTTTGCTTCTGTCCTCTGCTGCCTTCTTGTCTCCCTCAGCCTGCTCTGCTCTGTCCAAGGCATTCTCCTTGTCGAGCTTGAGCATCTGCATCTTCTTCTTAATGGCATCCATGGCTGCTTATTTGTTGTTCGGCCCCAAAACGTCCAAAAGAAAAGCAAGGAGAGAGTGGGAGAGCGGCTAGGGCGTCTGTGCCTAACTGAACGCTTAGCTGGAGTGCAGGCTCTGCCTGACTGTACCCTGTCAAATATGTACTTTCAAGAGGGGGGTGACCGGATTCCTGTAGACATCCAATACTTTTTTGGAGGGGGCGTGTGTGGATGCCCGGGCGTTTTTTAAGGCTCTGCTCTGCGATTCGTTGCTCCCAAACATTTGACTTTTGATACGCCTTTATATGGGGTGTGATGGACATGGAGGCAGCTCCCACTTCATAATGGTAATGTTACAGAAGCCATTAAATACATGGAGAAGATGCAGATGAAGCTCACTGGATGAGCACATCATCACACTTCTGCATGACACTGGAGTACAGTTTTACCACTGTGGCAACAACAAGCAGCATGTGGTGCTAATCTCTTTATTTAGGGTCTTTTAAGTGTGTCAGGAAAATTTTCTGAAATTAATTAGTATTTCTAAAATTTGGGATATATCTGCTTTCCATGTAAATTATTCTGATAGTGAAGGTATTCTCCTATCCATCTGTGATGTTTCATTTTGTCCTGTTGCAGGCTAAGAGGGGGACAACAGGCAGCTGCAATAACACTTTGAAGCTTTTTGTCAACTTGCAGCCACTGACGTGTGTGTGTGTGTGTGTGTGTGTGTGTGTGTGTGTGTTTGGGTGGGTGGGTGAGTGCAAGTTCCTCTGGGATGATATGTAGTAGCTCAAGGCAAGTGTGCTGTTTAAGAGGAGATGCTTTTGATAAGCCCTGCAAGCCCTAGAGGCATTGTTCACAATCTCGGGGGCGCAAGATAGGGAAGTGTTTACCTGATAATGTATCGGATATCCTCCCTGTAAACTGTTGATGTGCCATTTGACTGTGGCAGCACAGCGTCCAGCACCAGCCGGACAGGATGGGCTTTATACCTTAATTACAGCAGCTGAGGTGCTGATTGGCTCGGCATTTGAGAAATGTTAACTGCTTTATGAAGTATTAAAGATGAATATTTCAGTTTATATGCAGTACATTTATTAGTAGCTTTAAATGTGAAAGGGTTTGAATGTGTAGCATTATATTTTATACAGTTCTATCATATTGTCAGCTTTGTAGTGGAGGGTTTACACAGTTATACTGGATATACCCACTTCTATTTCTGGCTGTTTAAAGTGAACCCACCTGTCAGCCAAAAAGCCAAAGGAACATATAAGAGAGTATATCCACTTTGTCCTTGGTAACCTACCCATCTCCCTAAAATTACACTCACCTCATCAACTACCACTACACCAGTGCATATTCCTTTATTACAGTTTATGAATTTTAAGTTAATTATTTGATCCAAAAATTCCCTTTTTATGATTTGTAAAGATATCATATACTGAGCTACTGCAACGCTGAAGCACCCGACTGCAGTGCCTGAGGACACACCAAGTGTCTTCAAGCCTTTGCAAGGATCCTCAGGGATATATTTAGGATCGCCTTCCCTTTCATGCACCTGCCTTCGTCTGTAATATGGATCCATGACTCAGTGCCAGGAGTCCAAAGTCCAGTGCTATTAGATATGTCCACTAAAATAATCCTTGTCTTGCTCAGGCTTTGGCCTTTTTCACAGATTATTGTTGCTATACGCCTGGCAGACTTTCAGTAGCTAAATATGAGCAATATCAGGATTAGTGTTGCCAGTTTTATAATTTAAGGTATCAGCCTGGTAATTCAGGCATCAGCTTTGTCTTAGACTTTGATTGGCAGGCTCAGTTATAGAAAAATATTTTGACAATCTCAGACCAGCCCATGTTCTTTTAGACTGGCATTTGTATAATTGTGATTGGCATTGAAAAACACTGGTCCCAGATCAGGCCTTATTTCTGCCTGCTTTTCTTTTCTTGCTCTGGATCAGAATCAGTGTTGGGTAATACATGTGGTTTTAGGATCACATGTCTGGAAAAAGTTTTCTTTTTTCTCAACATGCATATAAGTGCATGTAACATGTAACATGCATCTGCTGCACAGAAATGGCTCTGAATATTCAAAAACACAGCACTGCTTTATCAAATTAAGTAATTTGCTTTATTTAATGTTTATACAGTACATATGAATGTTGATCACATGCATCAAATGTGTACATTTTACAGATAAAATGCTAATTATATAGTAGTAAATACTGTATGCATTCACTGCTGTCATCTGCAGCATTACTTATCTTCCTTGCCGTTGACAGTGAAGAACTGGTTTTAATCTCGATTTGCAATTTGATCCTAATTATCTTAAACAGCCTTTTCACTTAATGGACTCAGGGGAGGTTCGTGATGGCACACTGGATTTGCTGTGGTATTCTGGGAATGAAAATAAGCTTCATTATGATGTTTCCTTGAACATATTGGCATAGTAAAAAGATAGCCCAGGGCCCAATACGCTTGCTTTGATTAAAGTAGTCACAAATCTCTCCCTCTGTCCAGACCATACTGAAAAGCTACTGCGTTCTGACTCGCAGTGGAAAATTAAAGGAACTTATACATTAAGACAGCGCCAACAAACATAAAGCAGAGTTTATGCTGAGTTTTCAGACTTTATATGAGTATATTCTACATGCAATGAGAACAAACTCTTTAATATTTAAGGCAGTTTTTAGGCTGTGGTGGCGTTCTGAAGACATGATCTCCTTTTTCATGGCTGCTGAAGTAAAAAAAATCTCCAGACATATAATTTTGTGCTCTTTGGAAAGAACTCTGCTTCTCAAGGCCTCTAAAGCTTCCTACCAGATCAGCTGATGAAAGCATCTGAAAAACAGTCAAGCATATGTTCTTCCTTTCACATTAGCATTTGAATTAGTACTGCGACATGAAAACTCATTATCTCTTATCTGAGAGGGAACAACATGAATTACTGTATGAACAAACATATGTTTGTGATTTTACTCCTGCTGTACTTTTCTCTGTCCCAAGTCGTTGCCAACAGTCACATTAGTGCTGAATTAATTGTCTTCAGGAGGCTCATGGATGGATTACTGAACAGGCTTATCGGGTACAGGCCCAGGGGCCCAAAGTGTCTTGGGCCACCCTAGCCTTCCTCTGCAAAATGTCACTCAAAGTAACATGTACTGACCAGGGTGAGACTCAAAGTGACCACAAAGAGACACAAAAAGCACCACAAAGAGACCCAAAGAGATGCAAAGAAACTGCAAAGAGACACAAATAACTACAAAGAGACACAAAATGACCACAAAGACACACAATAAGACTACAAAGAGATGCAACATGACTACAAGGAGACACAAAACAACTACAAAGAGACACAAAACCACCACACAGAGACACGAAATGATTACAAAGATAAACAAAATGATTACAAAGAGAAACAAAACGACTACAAAAAGATGCAAAAATAATATTAAGAGAAACCAAACAACTACAAAGAGACATAAAATGACTACAAATAGACACAAAACCACCACACAGAGACACGAACGACTACAAAGAGACAAAAAATGACTACAAAGAGACACAAAATGACTACAAAGAGACACAAAATGACCACAAAGAGACACAAAATGACTACAAAGAGACACACAACCACCACACAGACACAAAATGACTGCAAAGAGACACAAAACCACCACACAGAGACACAAAATGACTACAAAGAGATGCAAAATGACTACCAAAGTGACACTAAATGGCCGCAAAGTGACACAAAGCCACCACAAAGTGTGTCTTGCTCCTATGTAGAAAAGGTGGTGGGGCCCTTTGCATATCTATACCCAGGGGCCCATTGTCTCACAATCTGCCAATGAGGAGGCTCTGTCTATATTGAAAGCGGTGACTACATGAGCTTTTCAAAAAGCCAAGCAGCTTTTCAATATTCATCTCAGAGGCGGCAAACAGCTTAGAGGATGGCGTCTGACTTTACTGAATGAGGAATTCATTCCTCACAACACACAGTTTGTAAAAACAGACCATGCCATCAGACAACAGTTGCCCATTTTCCGGACAGATCTGACATTCTCTGACTTGTTGGGATCCCGATCGTCTCTGTACCCTGATTCAGACGCCTGCATGAGGTGACAGCTGAGTGAGACAGGTGCAGCAGTGAGCAGAATTCATATTCACATTCACTGTGCTATCATTACCCTTACTTTCCTACCATGTGAGATTTTTTTTTACGGCATCCATGGTTATAAACAAGGTTGTAAAAAATTACATTATACCAGAACCACATTAAAATATGAGACAACTCTGAGGCCACAAAAGTATTTATAGTGATAAAATGAGTAAATAT
Organism: Epinephelus moara; assembly: GCF_006386435.1. Lineage (NCBI taxonomy): Eukaryota > Metazoa > Chordata > Actinopteri > Perciformes > Serranidae > Epinephelus > Epinephelus moara. The sequence goes on from NC_065525.1 coordinate 25,664,057, forward strand.
ATATATAAAGGGGGCAAAAGAGTGGGCAGATGAGGTGTCATATAACCAAATTTCACATGGATATTCACAAAATTGTCAACTCAAACATATCGACTCTCAGACTTTCAACTCTTGTGGTCTTGTGGTGGTAGTGCAGTTTGTCCCCTTGCCAATTTAAGTGACACAGCGGCTTTAAAACTAATACTGTAACACTGTATTAGTTAATCTGTTAGGCCTGCAGTGACAACCCGCCATGCATATGGAATGTCCGGTTCTCCCCAGTCGCTGCTCAGGGAGGAGCTTGGCTGATGTGCCTGAAATCATGTTTGCATAAGAAGACCCTCGGGAGAGACATTTAAGGTTCTCTCATGGCTAAAATGTTACTGCATTAGAGAAAGTATGTCTCTGACTGTGCTGAGGCTCGGTCACAATGCCGTCTGATGCAAAAATGGCAAGCCTCTCTGGGAAAATAACACTCAAGCTGCTTGTTCTTTACTGAAATGATGTCATTTAGTGTGAAGCTTTAGTATTCTGACATGTGTGTGGTTATTTTCTAATGATTGCAACTGACACAAAACAGCAAGGGAATATTGAGAGTAGACGTCGCTGCATGTTGAGCGTGGCCACCGAGTGAAACTCTGAGAGGCACAGCGTTGGCAGGCTCCTTGTCAAATACCATCTGAAGATTTCTGCAGACATCGTCCAGATATATATAGAGAGAACTCCTTGGCTCTCTCAGACGGTACCCCTGGGATTAGATAGCTCCATGCAGGGGCATAATCATTTAGCATAGCAAAAAGGGAGAGGGGGGGTGCAACCCAAGATGTAACCCAATCCCAGTCCATGGCCTACTGCGGCTGGGTTTATTCCCAGTAATGTTCCTCTGACATATACTGGTCGTCGTAAGACCCAAACTGGTACATTAGCGAGCACAGGTGGACATCCAACCACAAAGAGTAGGCCACAGTATTCTGCTTGATGGATAGTTGCAATAAGGCTGTGACACTTTGACTCGCGCAGTTTTGTGTGGTGATAAATCTGTCATTAAGGGCGTAAATCAAACAAAGTGTCCCCCGGTCAGTTGTTATCACATTTAAACTTTCTATTTAGTTAACAGAACATGAGAGTGCAGTCCGAGCTGCTGGAAATTCACAATTCTCACCACGCCCGTGCCTAATAATTTGAGCTCCTGAGGTATGAAGGTCAAATATTTCAGCTGCAGGTGCCCCATTGAAGATGGGTAGCATTCTTCTTGTGCCAAGTTTTTGCTCCAGCACAAGTAGCTGCTGTTAAATGAAAGGACCTGTCATCACTTAGACTGTAAAGACTTGTAATAAAACTCCCACAGACCAGGAATGGGGCACAAAACTTTTAGTCTGACACTGTTTTGTAGAAATCTGATTCAAGGCTGTAGCAATGGAATCAACACTGAGGGGGGACAAATGTATTTGCCCCACCCCGTCAGGAAGAATTTGAAGATTTGAAAATGTATTTCCTTTTCTATTATTTATCATAAACAAGTACAGCTGCACAGTATACTATACAAATATATGATGTCTATCTACATTACTGGTTGCTGGGTGAATATGAGGCCAACTGCAGGTAACTTAGCAACAATGGCTGACATTAGCGTCTAGTGATTAGCATTCGCACATCGGCCAAATTCCACTCCATGCAGTGTCTAACACTTTTTGGGGATACAGAGCCAGTGCCAAATAATGTATTGACATGAACTTGACCTTTTCATGTATATCCTGATTCACGTGTTATTATGGTTATGGTGTTACAATAACACAGCAGATCAACTTATCCACTTGTGCCCCGTGATATATGTTATAATGACTGCCCTGCCATGATTGTACAGATTTCTTGTGCAGATACACTTGGTCAAAGTTGAGATTTAGATGTTTGAGAGAAGAAAGTTTTGCAGAGAAGCCAAAGGAGTAACACAATTGAAGCAGCTCCGACTCATCGAGGGAAAACAAGCTGAGCTAAGGAGTTAAAACTACCAAAAGCGAAGGGCTTCCAGCACTGCAAACACAAATGTGGGTAGAAGTCATAATGGAGGAATATTTGTGGCCTCGGCAGGGCTCCTCCCAGGCTGTTTGTTTGTGTTCCCCCTCTCCAGACAGGGACACACAGAGAGAGGCAAGAATGTCAGCCCTATCTGATGCTGCTCAGTCAGCTCAGACTAAAAAGAGGGGGGGGGGAGAGAAGCATTCGGGGGGAACTGTCACGATTCATTTCAGACTCATGCGGGATGCCATGCTAGAATCCTTGTGTAAAATTAAATTCTCCAAAAGGCCAGACATGTCATAGCACGAATAGTGGAGCACAAAAGTCAATCTGTTTGACATTCTGCAATACAAATCTGCTTTCAATTTGAGAAAACAACACTTTTTGCACTATGGCTGTGTTTATTTGTACACAGTAAAGGGCAAGATAGAAGCCAGGAGTAAATGATTGTTTACAGGCAGCTTGAACTTCCCAGTTCCAGATAAGAGATTCCTTCCACAGCATCAGTCGAGTTTTCTCCCTCAGGGCTGTTGAAAGATCTTTCTAAATCGTTGACTTAAACGCTCACCCTCCTGTGCTTTGTACTTGTTCGCATCCTCTTGCAGCAAAACAATTATTTCTTGCTCTTAACTGTTTTTTATATTTTCAGTCCACAGCTGCCCAGCATCTTGTTGATGGCCCCTCTTTAAATATTTGCCTTCAGTCTTTTGCCCCTCATGTCACAGGGCTAGAAGTTTCCGTGTTTGCACACAGAGGGAGAATCTTTCATATATGTGTCCATATATGGGCTCTCTGGTGTAAGCGAGGTAGAGGAGACAGAGGAGAGGGCTAAGTTGCGGGGGCTTTTTGTGAGGTCCAAAGACGCACTCGATATTTCTTTCCATTCCACAGGCCTATAAAACTTCTTGGTATGCACTTCCAGCTCAGCCACTGTTCTCCCTGTTACAGTGCTGCTTGTCAGAGGAACCCTCCGGCGCGGAGAAATGAAACAATGGCAAGAGGAGGAGGAAGATGCTGGACTTCTATGGTAGTATGCTAGTTTCCCTTTCTTTATTTTTGTAGCTAAAAACTCATCTTAATACATCTGCTCTTAACAACAAAATCCATCTAAGCTCTCCTTGAGGGGAATAATCATCATCAAAACGTTTACAGTTTCCATTTTTGGTAAACAAGAAGCCCAGTTTTCTAAAGTTGAAAGAGAAAGTGAAGGTTTATGAGTATATGAACTTCAAACCACAAAATGACCATAGCTTGGCTGAAGAAAAGCCATAATGTGGAGCGTGTGTGAGAATCTATGGTGATGAGACATTCCAGTGTGGTTTCTGAGTGGCTGTTTGAAAGCTTTCAGGCTGCGTTCGCTGCGACTGGGTCACAGTGGTCTCTCTACAGGGAGGAATGCCACAGGAACCCACAGCTCTGCGGCACCTGCATTCTTATACCAAACCCTGCCTGTAGCCCCCACGTTTGATCAGATGCCGTGACCGTTTTCCAGTCAGGCTCGGCCTCACCACCACACAGTTAGGGATCTAGATAAAACAGTTGTGCAAAGTCAGTCATAAAACAACTGTCTGAGTGCAGGGATGTGAGAATAAATAGACATCCATCTGGTGCGGTCTGGAGTTCCTGTCCAGAGGCCTTGGATGTCTGAGATAACAATATACAGTGCGATAACAGAGTAATTGTGCTCCGAGGCTGCCTAAAGAACACATCACTGCTGTCATAACAGTGTTAAAGAGCTGAGGTGGAAGAAGTGTTCAGATCCTTTAGTTGAGTAAACACACTAATATATTAATGTGAAAAACCTTTGCTTTTAAAGGTCCAGTGTGTAGGATTCAGGGGCATCTATGGGCAGAACTGAAATATAATACTCTTAGCAATGTTTTCATGAGTGTATAATTACTTAAAACTAAGAACTGTTTTTTATTTCTTCCTTTACAACATACACACACACACACTGTAGAAATGTTTGAAGAGTTTTTTTATGGTTCTACACAAAAACTGTAGGTGAACAATGAATACTGTGCACCTTAAAGATCAGGTCTATTGGCAGAAATGGTGTAGCATTTATCACTATTAAAAATCAAACATATTGTGTTTTTGTTACCTTAGAATAAGCCCTTTATATCTACATACAGTATGGAGCGGATCCTTTTCCACTGAGTCCGCCATGTTGTTTCAGTTGGCTGAACTGCAACTTCAGCTGCTGCAGTAGATGCCACTAAAGCACACACACTAGACTTTTAAGATCCTACTTAAGTAAAACTGAAGAAGTATTATCAGCAAAGTTTGCTTAAATTATCAAAAGTAAAAATATAAATGCGTCCTGTTACTGATATATTATTCTATATGATGTTATCAAATGTTATCAATGAGTAGGCTACTCAGCATTTTATTGTCATAGCTTGTTGAACTAGTTTAAACATCTTTATATGCAGCTTGGTAGTTTAGTCAAGTCATTTCCAAAGTAGGAGATAAGTGTGATGGGTTGTGATATCAGCCAATAGAATAAAACTAAATAAAAATGAAGTTCTGCTACACAAATTTGTATTATTTTTTTTATTTTTACTTTTTTCCCCAGTCCTTTCTTTTAAATAGAACCAACAGAGAGGTTTGAATGGGAAATTGTTCTGGTGGAGCTGGTTATGTGACAGAGGGCCCCAACTAGACATTGCTTTTTGTCACCAGCTAAAACAGTTTAACAGTGCATTGTACTTAAAGAGACAGTTCATCCCAAAATCAGAAATACATGTAGTGCTATTTATCAATCTAGATTGCTTTGGTGTGAGTTGCTGAGGGTTGGAGGAAGAAAGCCTGCACTCACCACTAGCTCACCTAGCATCACTGAGCTAGCTAAGAATATGGCTCATCTGAGGAGAGCGCCATTAATATTCACATCTTGTGCTGCCTCAAGCAAACGTCTCTCGTCCATGAGTAGATGCACACTTCCTTATATGCAGTGATACAGTTGGTGGGTGAAGTTTGGTATAAAGAAAATTGTTTCTCTGTGAAACTGCTTACAGCAAGGTCTGAGGATTATCTTTAGTAACCTGGTCATGATTTCTGGGAAGAGACATTGCTGTTGAGTCTTTCAGATTTATTTATTTTTTTAAATTTGAGCTCCACAAATCGAGTGCCATCCAGTTCCATTATTTTCGAGAGAAGGCCGATGAAGCTGCAGCTCATATCTCCAGCACTCTGCAACTTACATCAGAACAATCTAGATTGATGAATATCACTACAGGTAAGAGAACACAATAGGTATTTTTGATTTGGGGATGAACCGTCCCTTTAATAAGATTATCATTTGTTTTCTATGTAAAATTTTTATCTGAAAAATAACTGCAGCTGTCAAATAGATATCTGAAATAAAGCCAGTGGAGTATCAAGTAACTTAAAATGGAAAAACTCTTGCAAAAACAAGTACCTCAAAACTGTTCTCAAACACAATACTTGACAAACTGCAAAGTTACTTTCCACCACTGGGAAAGACTGTAAAGAAAGTTTTTCAGTCACTCCCCGGATCCATCAAAGGTAATCAGTTGAGTAAATACAGCAGAAGAAGAGCAGACAGGAAAACTGTCCATGTAAGACATAATAGTATGGATAAAGTCACATTGATTAATCATCTTGGCTGCCCCCTCACCAAATCCTCTCTTAAAAAACTGGCATCAGTGTTGAGAAAAATCTGCTGAGCACTGAGTGGAGTGAGTGTTTATTCAGCTTTAATACAGGGCGGGGAGGCCGCAGGACTGAGAGAAGAAAAGGAGCCAAGGACTTTTTTCTCCACAGAAATGTGGCCTGTCATCTAACGAGTGTCGAGCAAAGTTTCCTTATTAAGACAGAGGGTTTGGATGGATGAGTGTTACATTTCACTCTGGACAGCTTAAATCCCAGGAGACGCTGCAGATCAGTTCCAGTCGGCAGCACAGTCTGAGACAGACGGTTCCCCTGTTCCCCGGCTCGTTCTTAGCACTTTTTAAAGACATGAGAAAAACTGAGAAAAATCACTGTAAATCGCTGAGAAGGGCCTAACTTTGGACGAGCGGGTGTTGGAGTCACACATGCGTTTAATTGATATTCCTGATGTTACTTGTGGAGTCGTCCAAAATTAGCACCCAGGGTTTGAGTCTCAGTTGAGACCCAATATAGCCCTGCTGTCATTGCTGACTGAGAAATTCTGCCTTCCTTACATGAGGTCTAAAGAAGCTGCTGTGCCGTCATGGGAGAAACAGACAGTGAACACTGTCACTCAGTAGAGGATGGACACCCTAACTCACATACTTCATGTAAAAGCAACCATTATCTCACAGAAATGTGTGAATTATGTTTGCAGCATGACATGAAGGACATAATGTGGGAACACTTCATGCAGTATGACACTCAAAATACCTCTTCTATAACATTTGGCTGTGCAGTTAGAGTACATGAACCAGGGCTGGCACAATATCAGATCTTCACTATACAATTATCATTGAGCCCCGGGGGATGTTTGCATGTTCTCCCTGTGTCAGTATGGGTTTTCTCTGGGTGCTCCGGCTTCCTCCCATAATCCAAAGACATGCAGGTCAGGTTAACTGGTGACTCTTAATAGGCCCTGGGTGTTAATGTAAGCATGAACGGTTGTCTGTCTCTATGTGTCAGCCATTTGACCTGGGTACACCCTGCCGACCTGTCCAGGGTGTACTCTGCTTCTCACACAGTGTCAGCTAGGATAGTTTTCAGCCCCCCCACAACCCCTAACAGGATAAGAGGTCACGGACAATGAATGAACAAATTATCTCTGCTGAAAGAGTTCACATAACAATATTACTGTGATATCTATAGAATGTTATCACAAACAAACAAACAAACAAAAAAAAATCTAACTAGTCAAATAAGTGTATAAGATTTAAGAGGATTTAGTGGCAGCTAGCAGTGAGGAGACTGCAGATTGAGACCAGCTGAAACTTCTCCTGGTTAGAATTCTTTTGGTGTTCATTGTTCAGGAGGTTTTTACCGTGAGCTGAATTATCCGCAGAGGTCTCTTCCTCACCAAAACAAACACACCAGGTAAAAAAAAACTGAATAAAGCAGTTTCACATTACAAATCAGTGTTTCTTTGATGCTGTTTGGCATGTCAAAAAACGGTCTGCGTGCCCAGAGACCTGATGTCTCTGATAACTTAAGATCCAGACGTTCAAGAGGTTTTTGCTGGGAGCCAAATCATCCGCTGAAGTTTCTTCCTCTCCAAAACAAATGGACCAGGTGGTTTAAAATGGTAAAAACACTGATTAAAGCAGTTTTACATTCAAAAAATACATATTTTTCTGAATGCCTTCATTGCAGAGGGGCTGCTAACAATGGCAACTTTTCTGGAGCCAGTGGAGAAACATGGTCGTGTAACATGATGATGTTGGTTAACAAGGACCCACTCCCTATGTAGATATAAACAGCTCATTCTAAGGCAATGAAAACACAACAATCCTTATTTTCACATTATTATATGCTAAAGAAAACACACTTATTACATTACAGTCAATTTTTGCCAATATATCCCCCTAAATACCATGCTTATCCTTCAACTCAGCTTATTATTTGTTTTTTTGGTTTGTTTTTTGGCAAATGAATCACACTCAAAATACGAGTGTCAGGAGATGGAGAAAGAGTGTGTAATCATATTTGTACATAAGCTTAAAATACGAGCAATTACACTTAATGGACAGTGAAAAGACAACCAGATGGCGTTGGGGGAGGGGGACAAAGTGAGGAAAGAAACGGAAATGATTTAAGAGGCGCTGGATTATTTACAACATATTGTCGTATGTGTATTATTAACATTATCGTTACTTTCAAAACCGTTATCACGACACCCCTTATATGAAACAACGTTTTCATTTTACATGTTTGTTTTACTTTAATGCAGCCTTTGCATTTTTATATTATTTGTAAGTGCTGTTTTTGTGTCGTTAGTTGTCATCTACATATTTGTGCACCTTGTGTGTGTGTGTGAATATCTAACTATATATTGCATTGGACTGCCATTTTGGATATCTGTGAAGGAAACAGTAAAAATCACAAGTGAAGCAATGGTTTGATTTAATGTAATCCATCCCAGTTGATCTCAGGAGATTTCTACGTAATGAATATCTGTCAAATCATAATTTCGAAATAGTGAAGTCAACCACTAAATCATTATGAGCAATATGGCAGTAACCTCCAGTGTTTGTAACTCTATGAAATCCCAGCGCATAGACAGTGGCCATGTTCTGAGTTATAAAAGCCAAGATGTCATCGACAGTCTCTGTTTACTATTCCCATTAAATCAGAGTCTGTACAGGGGATAAGTTTGGAGCCAGCATGTTGGGAGAACCCAGCTGATGACCTAAAATAGTCATGTGCTCCAGACCTGAGTAAAAGGCTCTCTTACATCCATCAGCTGCTGTCTCTCAGGTTTACGTTAGGAAGCCCTGATTCTCAGAGCAGGCACAGCAGTGGTACACGAGTATGAGTAAACAACAGGCATCTTTTTAACACAATGACCTTTGGTGAAAACCACGTCCCAACTGTATCCCACTGTGTTTCTATTCATCAGCCTTTACAGAGCATTTAATCACCAACAGAGTGCAAGTGTGTTTACACAGAGTCTATACATCATACATGCACCCTTTAGGCAGCATCACTGAAATATGAAGTGCCTCAGAGAGCACGTGTATAAAGACAGATGCTTTTGTTGGTTCCAGGGGCGTAAATATAGATAGTGCAGGAAATGCGAGTGCACTGTGGCCCCTGGGGTGGAGGGGCCTGTAAAAAGAGGGCCCATGCAAGTGATTCAGATTGCCTCCTTTGAAATATACCTGTGTTCAAAGATAAATGATAAAAAAGAATATTATTAATTTAAAAATGGTGCCAACTGATATTTTTTGTCAGATATGCAATGACGATTGCTGGGTAATATGTATGTTGATGTTGTCCAATGTCAAGTCATAATAGTGTGCACTGGGACCCGTTGTAACTTCTTTACGCCAGAAGGTTGGTTCAGTTTCATAAGTTTCATAAAAATCCGGCTAGTAGTTTTCCCGTAACCCTGCCGACAAACAAACAAACCAAACCTAAAACATTACCACCTTTTGCATGGTGGTGGCAATGGGAATAAGAAAACTGAATGGAAGGTGTTGTGACTTCTTCTTTCTCTTTGCCACACAATCTTGAGGTCTGGACTACATAAAACTTCCTGTCAAAATGGACCAAAGCCAAACATTAACTTAAGCCATTCAACCCAACCCAACCCAACCCAACAATGCTATTTTTCACTCTTTTACCAGTTTGGGCAAACTTGTCTTGACATGGCTGCTGAAACCCAGCTAAACCCGTTTCTATACTTCTGTAAACATTCATAAAACTATTAAAGAGCATGTGTGTTGGGAAGATTTACAGCTTGAAGCTTTTATACACTAATGTTTTAATCAGACAAAGATGTGAGAAAGAGAGTCACTGTCAAATTGAGATGTTGTCGGTGAAAAAAATGAAAGTTTCAGTAGCATGCTTTGGACAAAATGGCCCAACCCAAAACCCAAAAGCCTTTCCCCATGTGCATTTTTTCCAAACCTCACTTCCTCTTTCATCACTTTTCTCTACAAGTCGAGAAAGCTGGCTCAGGGCAGAGACTGTTTCCCTCTCTCTGTGCTGAAAAATAACATGATCCCCTCGAAAGCTGTTTTATCATTTTAGACGTACCAGAAAGTGGCTTCAAACAAAACAATTGCTGGCAAACTTGACAGTGAATTCATATGCAGGTTTCTTCTGTGATGAGATTTATGCCCATTTAAAAAAAAAAAGAAGAAATATGTAAAGGTCTTGTAATATAACTGTAAAAGTAGTTTACAAAAAGGCAGATTCAGAAACTGGTCAACAGGAAATTTCATGTATTCTTAACATGCTATAATTGGCTATAGCTCTCCAGTGTGACAACTCTCAGTTTCACTGAGGCTGTTCTTAGCACAAGCCGTGACTCCATTCCTGCACAGTATCACTTCTGAAGCCTACAGCAGCTTGCCTGTTATTTACACTGGATAACACAATATATAAACATATGGATTTAAAAAACCAATATAAAACCAAGCACAGTTGCTGTAGCTCTGCCATGGCTGTATTTTGGCTGAAACCATGAAAGTGTCGAGTTGACCCAGTGTCATTTGTTGAAGCCGTGGCTTCATTTTAGAGAACTTGAGCATGGAACAAAGCCTGAAACTAAATGGCTGCCAGGCTTTGGGGATTAGGCATGGCACAAGTCGTGGCGACTGCAAAACAAACCTTCTGACAGATCAAGTATAAAACATTTAGGATGCCTGTGGTGTACACTATTGATGGTAAGGATTACTGTATGTGTCTTGAGAATTTAGGAACTCAAAAAAATTTAAAACCTTGTTGAATCAACTTACAATATTTGGAGCAAGATACCATTGTTAAGTCTGCACTTTTATTTCAGGCAAGAAATTTAAGATGTCTCGTGCATGATTTCATGCAAATTTTCTCGTTTAGCTCAACATTTCTGGCATCTTTGGGATCTTGACAAAGCTCTGGGGTTTTGAAATGCGCTCCATGAGATTATAACAACAGATCTGCCAAAAGTCTGTGGCGTTAAAGAGGTTAATGACACATGGGATCAGAAAACAAGGTGCATCTGGAGTCCCCTTTTCTCATTGCTAAGTTTGTACATTCTCATTTCCTCGCCTCCTCTTCTTGTGTCTCAGTCCCTCCCACCCGAGATGCATGCCGAGGAGACACAAGGAGAGAGGAGTCAAGGCAACAAGCGTTTAACAAAATAAGACATTTGCGCTTTGGAGCTGTCATTTCAAAGTGACGTCAATTAAATATGACGTGTGGCACAGCTGCCATAGTTTGTGTATTCCAGCTGTGTGTCACGCCTCTTTTATACGCCACGGGTGCCGAAGGGATACATGTGTGCCTCCTTGCTCTGCTGTCCTTGAGGTGCATTTTAAGAAATGAGGCATTTCTTAAGATGCCAGCTGAGAGTGAATCCTGTGTCATGGGGCCGAAGAGAGATGAGACAAGGAGGCACAAAATAGACACATGAGAAGACCCAGCAGAAGAAAAGACATGATAGAAAGTCTAGTTAATGCCAACCAATAGAAAAACAAAGATAGGTTGAAGTGAACAGAGAGGGTGGTTGAGTGCATGAGAAACCCAATCTTATTTTTCATGTCAACCACGATGCTGACCATGGTGCTTCTCCTGCCAAACAGAAAGTTTGAAGAAAAAAGGCTATAAATGCAGGGCCTTTGTGGAAACTTGATCATAGCTATAAAAAGTGGTCTACTAATAAGTCTGAAATCATGAAGTTCAGAACAATACCAGGACGAAGTCAACCCGCCCACATCTCTGCTTTACATCATTCATCTACTGAGGTTTTGATAGCGTTGCACAAAAGCCAAAGTTAACCAGACAAACATCCTCCTCAGACTGAAGGAAGCGAGAGGGTGAGTACAGTAGTATGGGCACTCCCAGTTAAACACATGGCTTCAGTTTCCCCTCAACTGTGTGGCCTGGCCTTGCATGAGACCAAAACACTCAAACAACCAAATATGGTGTTCATTACGAGGACTCGGCGTATTGTGCTGGCCACCTCTAACCATCCTTTACACACCCTGCCCTCTCATGCTGGCGGCACAGAGAGGATCAGCTTCAGAGTGAAATAAGATTTGTATCATCTAAGGGAAAAACGATAAAGTGCAAGTGTAGCAGACCAACAAAACATCAACATGAGGCTACTTCTAAACAGCTCTGCTAAGGCTTTAACTGTGTAACCCAGACTGCAGAATGAATGTGAACTCCCATTCTTGACCAAAACATCTAAATGGGAATCTCTACATATTTCAAGGTCTGGTCTGTGAACCAGGAGGAAAAAAAAAGCACATCCACTATGTCCATATTTGGTCTGGCTAACTTTGCCAATCCTTCCAGTAGAACATATTTCTCCAAACATCCACTGACCCCTCTGACTGAGCTATGAAGGAACACTGACATCTGCTGGAAAGAATGTAGAATGACCTTTTTCCTATCAGACATCTCTTGTCACAATGGAGAGGATTACATTTAAACTGAGAAGTCAAATTAAAATTTTTGTTTGAACTTTGATCAAAATGACTTACCAGTGTTTTCTTTTTCTCCTCGTGTAGAATCGGAATAATTTGTCTGTATATGGCTGTGCCTGTGTGTATGCTTGTGTATGTGTGTGAAGTGACATGAAAAAAGTAAAGAAATAATGATTGCCATGTTTTATAAAGATATGTACAGTTATTTTAGAGGTTCAAAAATGTGTCTGTTTCCCTCAGGTTAGGGATGGATGGGGTGTGGGATATTGTATAAACTCATAAATAAATTTCAGGAAGTGGTGTATATACATGTGTGTCTTGTTATGATTCTGTTTACAGTTACTGTTTCTTGAATTTTTGAAATGTAAAGTTATTATGGAACACTAATAATAATAAAAAAATAATAATAAAAAAAATAAAACATTGAATGGGATGAATATTACTTGAGTAAAAGTCTTAAAGTATCTGAGGCTGCTTGCACAAAACACCTTGAGATTTCCCTTAAAGTCCTTGTTAAGGTTTCTTCAAAATAAAATCAGTTACACAAAACACTGTTAAGTCTTCTTGTTAAGGTTTCCTACAAATGTTCACGGAGGTATTTATAGTTTTCTCCTTGTCTTGGTCTTATACTTAAGGAATCTCTACACTGTTGCACAGAAGACCTTAGCAACCAAAGAAACTTAAGATACCTCTGACTCTATCTTAACTACAACATAACCAAGTTTATGGTGATAAATGAAAAAAATTAACACATCCTGAGAAGAGTGTTCTGCGACCAGGAGAACCCGATGAATACGCTTTTGATTTCACACTTTAGATTTGACTGAATTCATTTTGTTATTTCTTCCTACAATGGTTTTCTGTTATTTGGGGATCATATTTACTTTGTAGTTTGTGCGTTCTATGATTGTATTCCCTCCAGAAGTATAATCTTTTCCTCCTCTGACCAATATGGTTCTCTTGGCTGCTTTTCTTCTGCCGCCATTTATTCACTACATATAATATATATCTTTTAAATATAACTATAAGCCAACTTTGTAAAATTAAAACAGGCATCACAACCATGAGTCCAAGCAAACAATCTCCATGGAATCTTTTACTGCTGTAAAATCAACACAGGAAATGAGTTAACGTTTTTGACATTTTTAAGGGATTCTGTGCAACTGTGTAAGTCCCTCAGTTAGGAAATTAAGCCTCAAGTGTCATACTTAATGAGGAAACGTAAGGTGTTTTGTGCAACCAGTCCCAGATGTTCAGTATCGGAAGTAATTTCATGACATTAAGTGTACTCAAGTACTGAAAGTAAATGTACAAGTAAATAAAGAAAGCTGTCGAATTTTTGAGAATTATGTTGTTTGTTCGTAACATGTACACCATCATAAAAACCAAGCCTACATTATGCTTGAAGAAAAACAAGGTCTTTTTCACAACTTAAAGGATTCTTTCATTCGTCCATCTGTTCCTCCCTCCCCCCTTTCTTCCTGTTCTTTCCCTAGTTTGTTTTAAATAATGAAGATGAGGGGAAATCTGTTTAAGTTTAAGTAAACATTTTATTTAGGAAATGTACTACAGTAAGACTGAAAGTAGACAGAAATATAAAAACACTCCCAACACCCAAAAATACTTAAGTACTGTAAGAAAATATTATTTCATCACCGTGTTTTAGTATTATTTCATTTTAGTGTGTTTTGTGTCCAGTTACCACATACGCTCACTGGCCACTTTATTAGGTACACCTTTCCAGAACCAGGTTGGTACAGGTTACCTTCAGAACTGCCTTAATTCTTCGTGGCATAGATTCAACAAGGCGCTGGAATTTTGGCACATATTGACATGATAGCATCACGCAGTTGCTGCAGTTTTGGCAGCTGCACATTCATGATATGAATCTCCCGTTCCAGCACATCCCATTCATGCTCTGTTGGGTTGAGATCTGGTGAATGTGGAGGCAGCTGGAGTACAGTGAACTCATTGTCATGTTCAGGAAACAAGCTTAAGATGATTTGAGCTTTGTGACATGGTGTGTTATTGTTATCTCTTGTCAACGACATTCATCAATATGGACAGAGGAACAAAATAACCTTAACCGTACTGGTTGTTTGAAACTCTTTATTTTTGGTGAATACAAAAAATACTTTTGTGACCAGATAAATATTATACATACAGCATCAAATCATAAAACTAATGCAGTCTGTTAAAGAAAGCACAACACCTATTCATAACAGAGCTAGTAACTTTTTCTATTTCCGTTAATACTTGGACAAATCAGTTAGACAATATATTTCAGGGTAATTCTTACATTTACTGATAAAAACGTATTCATTTTTTTAATAGTGGTTAGACAATGAAACAAGGAAGTTATTAAGTCCAACATTGAAGAGGGACCTGGCATAATGATTTCAACAAATTTCTCGACTTCAAAACACAAATTGCCACATGCTCATGGAATGCAGTCTAGTGTTAGTCTTCCAACATGGTCTCTAAATCCTAAGGTATCCACAGATGCCCTTTTATATCAGCATTTTTAATATTGTAGGCAAAGAGGCCACCAGCCAAGGCATTGTATTGTATGGCAAAGGACTTGGTGACAGTTTATTAAGACCCCGTTGGGGATTAGACTGGCATAATGTTCGGATCCAGAGAGGACAAGGCTCAGGCTCCCACTCAGCCTGATCTTCAGCTGCTCGCAGGGCAGACTCAAGTAAGGCACTAGTACACAATGCAGTCCAGACACTGGCATGGACAGACTGACGAGATGAACTGCTTAAAATTCCCAATATATTATACATTAATATACTAAAGGAAAAAAAAGAATTAGTTTCCTCAATCAGAGCTTGAAGCTATTTCCTTCTAGTTTGTAAGGAGAACGTCCTACATTTAATATAATGGAAGCTTTAAATTGCCGTCTTCAGTGCGTATTTATGAGCATCTTCAGTGCATAACGTATGCTCTTTTCATTCAAGAGCCCAAAGCCAAATATCATTGCACATAACCAATCTTACAACCAATAACAGCGCAGACTCTCATTATTATCTCTCTAGGATATTCAGTGTAATGTATTGCTATAGACAGTCAGCCGAAAGTGGAAATGCCTTTACCATGACAGGGCAGTGACTGGTGGAGAATAACTATCTCTGTATATGTGTGTGTGTGTGTACAGTACAGTGGGTACCCGAACAAAATCTGGCCAGTGTTAATGGGAGAGGAATCAAAACATGAAGACATGAGAGAACAAACATGACACGTAATGTAAACATATATTCCTTACACAGCTCTGTGTACGTGAGGGAAGAACATGAAGCGACATGATGTATCAAGCAGCATGACATATTTGGTCACATATAGTCCAGATTCTTTGAATAACACCAGTCTGCTCTTAAGGAAAAATATGCCAAGAATAAATATCTGTATAGCTAGCAGTGGCTAGTGGTGTTTTGTTTTTAAATTTTGCTATTTACTCAATCAAAACCTCTCGCTGTTTGGCGTCAAGCTGGACAACATAGTTGAATCAGAATCCTTGATTTCTAAAGGTTTGCTCGTTTAACAGCGAACCCCAAATTCACATTTTTATTAGTAAAATACAAGTGCCTTTCCACGCTAAACTACTCTATTGGTTAGTAGCTTCATTGATATGTATAGACATTATGGTGCATGCAAGCCAGTGGTGAAATGAGGCATCCTCCTCCTGCCTTTTTATCAACCCCTTGAGGTTTTTACATTTAGAATACAAGCTATGGACCCTTAGGTTTGCTCTGCCAGTTGCAGATTTATCATCAGCTCATTTCTATTTGCTCTAAACCTTCAACAATAATAGAACATTCAGTGATTATAGAGGATTTCTGCATTCGTAACATCTTCGTGATTGTAACAGTCGGTAATGCTCATGATGCAGTAACACTCACAAAGCAATGATACGTTTATCATACAACTTTATCATACTGTCTCGACTTGCTTACACTGTAACAACCGCCTCCATATCGAGCTCTGAATGTCAATGCTGTTCACTGACAAATACATACGCACGTCACACACACATACATACACGCACACAAATACACTACGGAGCACAGGCACTTGTTTTTCTCACCAAAAACAGGCCTGTTTCAAGTGCTGTATATTCCTCGGTTATATGAGAGCAAAGCAGCCAATCGTACATCGGCAACATCTCTTCCCCGTGACGAGAGGGTGTCATCGGCGCGGTACGCACGTCCCGCCTGCCAATCAGCCCTCATCCTCCCTCAGCTCGCTGGGCAGGAACTTGTACTGCTGCTGTCGGATCTGAGCCAGCTTCTTCCGGGCTTCCTCCAACTCTCGCTCCTTCCTCAGCATCTCCTCCTGAGCCGCGATGATCTGAGGAGAACGGGAACAGCTGACAGGAAAATGTGCCTTGCACTTGCTCATCATAATCCCATTCCTGTGGATAGCTTGATATGGAAAACCAATAGCTGCACAGTATTCAGCTCACTGTACAGCCTGTTAACTCTAAGCACAACACATTGGAGAAAAATAAAAGATCTTTTAGTGACAAAGTACGGCTTATGGCAGCGATGGTCAACTGGCGGCCTCTGGGCTGCATACGGCCCGCCAAAGCATCCCCATCGGCCAGCAGAATGTTAATGAATGCATAAAACTTAAGGAGGAAAACATTATCTGAAGTATTTATGGTAACTGGCATTTTTTGTCTTCTTATATATCTTACATGTTATTCAGTTATATGTTGTTTCAGACCCTTAACATCCCTTACATGTTGAGTTCCAGATGTTTCCATCAGGAAGAGGTTTAGTTTCCCCAAAGGTAGCACTAATAGAAACAGATAGACCATTTTTCCATCTGCAACTGGTTTTTTAAAGAAATTATAGCTCTTAATGTCATGTCATTGTGTCTTATTTTTCCATGAATTACAGTGTCAGTGTAGGATATATGGATCTTGTGCTGTGGAGTGTATATTGTATTTGTGTTGGACTATTGTCTGCAATGCAAATTGCCCCTTAGGGACAATAGAGGTTTTTGAATCTTGAATCTCAGGCAACATTAAAAAAAAGTTTATACAGTAAATTGTGAACGTGTCAAAGGCAACTTACAGTTGATAGCATTTTTTTCTTTCTTATCCTGAAGTAGCCCCAAAAACAATAGAAAGGGGAAGAATTTTGTTATGAATGACCAACCCCAAATATGTATGTTTGACCCACGGCTACTTCATATATCCATCTGTCATCTTAATATCACCTTGACCCAAAGCACACACGGCAGATTCGGGTGAGATTACTAGGAAATATCACAGGTTACCCAGGGGTTTGAAACCCAGGTTGGGGGCGTACCTCTGTGTGGAGTTTGCATGTTCTCCCCATGTACGTGTGGTTTTCTCCGGGTACTCCGGCCTTCTCCCACAACACAAAGACATGCAGGTCAATTGGTGACTCTAAATTGTCGGAAAGTGTGAATGTGAGTGTGAATGGTTGTCTGTCTATAGTCAGGCAACCTGTCCAGGGTGTACCCCACCTCTCGCCAAATGTCAGCTGGGATAGGCTCCAGCCCCCCGTGACCCCTAACAGGATAAGTGGTTAGGGAAAATGAATGAATGAATCACAGGTTATGTAAGGGATAATGCATAATGAGCCGGTGAATACTGGGAAAATATCTCCCGACAGGGGAACAGAACCTACAAAACATTGCATGCAATAGTCCACCTTTCACCTTCTCTGCCCCTCTCTCTGTCACTCCCTCCCTCTCTCTCACACACAAACACACCCGCCATGGTGCTCAGTCTGTTTCTCTGCCCTTGTCTCAGTACTCAGTCCTGACAATTGTGCTACTATAATGCATAAAGCTGGCAGACTGCGGGTCGGGTCAGGTTCGGTTGGTTGATTAACCCGTAGTTTTTGCTGGTTGCGTGGTGCAGATGTGATAGGTGAAGCTAAACTCAATTTCCATCTTTTATAAATGGATTGTGGCTTTTGCCATACTCATAGCTGTCATTTATCTTGTCATTTTATTATAAACACTGCATTTTATTTATTTATTATTTATCATTAAAATAGCATTGTACTATTAAAAAAGTATTACTTAAAACATTAAACAATGATAGGCTAATTTGGTCTGAACATGTTTTTTAAACCAAACTTCTTAAAAATGTCTTTACATCTACATAAGTAGAGAAGATTAGTTGTGATGCATGTAGAAAGAGGCGTTTTAACATTATGGCATGAAAAGGTCATTTTGTGACAACTTTTGGGCCGCATGTCCGATATTGTTATATTAGCTGTCAATCACTAGTGGTCCATCAATCAGGTTTAAACATCCAGAGCGCCCCTCGGTGCAACAATGATAAGACATTAATGAGACAGTGAGCCTCAGTGATGCCCAGCTGGGGTGCACCGTTGACTGCAACAGCAACTCAATCAGTCAAGATGAAAAGTAAAGCTTCCTGTGGCACCCTGGAGTTTTGAAAAAGAGACACCCACTCTTCAATTACTTTCAATTTTTTTTGCAGAGATGAAAAGAAAGCCAGATCTCAAGTCTTGAAGAAATGTGATGTTTTGCAGCCGTGGGTGTCTGGTAAACCTGGTAAACAGCTTTGAAATGAAGCTGATGGGCTGTTTATCCACAGCAGCACATCATGATTTCAGAAAAATGACTGTGGCATTTTGGCATATCAGCGAGAGGTGCAAACACGCAGTGAAAAGGGCAAGCCACACAATAGGAATGATTTCTGTTGCAGGTATTTTTTCAGGATTTTTATCTCACCTGAGCTATGCCTCCGACGAATTTGGTCTTCACCACCACGCTGTCATCTTCTGTCTTGTCAAATGCTGCTTTCTGAGCTGCCCTCACCAGGTTGTCTGAAGCTCGCTTCACTGCGTTGCCGGCAGCCTTCAAACAAATGAAAGTTAGCATGCATGCAATCCGTGTGCACACTCTTTCTGTGGATAAATTAAAACTGTGTGTCTGTGTTACCTGCAGCCTCCTCATGGCTTCAGAATCCTGGTCAGCCTTCACCTTGCAGGCCACCAGCAGCTGAGCTGTGGAGGCCGCAACTTGTTTGGCTGAAGAGATGAGCTTCTCCTCGCTTGCGTGACCCTGCACTGAGGCGTTAGCTGCCTCACACAGGCTACTGGTGGCTGCTGCTACCATACGTGCCTACAGCAAGCAACAAATTCACACATGATCTTATGTATCATTTAAATAATTATACAGTGATTTATTAATGTGTTTAAGGCAACTTACAGCTGATATGAGACCCTGTGACCACTGGCCGTCATCCACTGCATTTGCTAGGTTGGCTCCCACCTGAGGTTGACAGTGCATGAAAAAAAACCTTAATTTATATGATGCTTTACTTAAATAGAAAAGAATCTTTCTGAGAGTGTGAGTTGGTGTATTGACTGACCTTGCCCTGTGCCACCAGCTCTCTCTGAGCTGCTGATGCAGATTTAACAAGAGCGCTGGTGGCTGCAGCGATGGACTTTGCTGCCTCTAAGATCTGCTCCTCAAAATCCAACGTCTCATCTGCCTGCTGAAAGTAAAACCACATATTCATTTAGACTGACAAGACTAAAAAGATAACTATCTTTGTGTCAGCAGGTCAATTGAGGCCGTAACTAGGGTTTTATAATTAAAAAGATCATGAGTCATGATGGCAAAAATAAAAAGATTAAATACTATTACCATATGCAGAGTATTAAAAACAGGTCATTAACTGTTCGACTGTATTCTCTGTAAATTCTACTTCCCAATATGCTGGACCAAAAGCCTTTTCTACACTGCCAGGAATAAACTTCTGTTGTGGAAACACTGAATCATTTATTCATTATTTTTTAATAGTCCTAACAGCATTAGAATTTGTACACAGAGAATAAAAAGTAGCCTATAAAATATCCACCAAGTGTTAGTTTATATTGTAGTACGTAACCCCCTCCAGCTTCTTAAAACTTACAAAATACTGAGTGTACGACCTCAGTGTCCTCAGTGGTAGCTACTGCCTTGAGCACAATCTATAATATTCAACTTTATTTTCCACCAAAAGCCCAATCGAACATTATGTCTCATTTCCTGAACGCCATGATGAAGATCACAGTGCATCAGTTCAGGGACAGTTAACAAATCTCTGCAGTCAACAGCGTGTGATTGACCACAGACCTCCATAAACACATAAGGCACACGTGGCTGGAGACAGGGCGGGACACTGTAGGAATATGTTTGATATATAGTTGGACTGAATAACAACCTAATATATCAAACATATCAGACAGAGCCCTGCAGAGAAGGCTTCCAGGTCTACAACGGCTCAGAGAGGGAGGGAGGGAGGAGGGAGGCAGGGCAAGGAGACATGCTGGGAGCAGAGGAGCACTCCGTACTTATAGAGTGGGAGGGACGAAGGAGCAGAGAGGAGAGGGAGGAAGGAGGAGGAGGAAGGAGGAGAATCCAAACTGTTTCAGACAAATAACACCTGTTTCATAATGTGATGGGCTCTGTTACAGACTTAAGAGTGGCTTAGTGCCTCTACTAATCATTCAGTGTTTGGTGTTTTGTTGGCTCTGTCTCGAGGAAAAAAAAACACATGATCACAATTTCAAAAAATCATCCATGATGCTCTGAGATGGTTTTAGACTATTTTGTTGACTGCGATACTTGTGAAAATAATCACTGAATAATCATGTGTGCACGGAATATGAACACAGATCAAAGAAGGACAAATATTTGGGCTAGTTTCTGAATATCAGTGACAGTAAGGCATGGTCATGAGTAAAAAAAATAGAAATAGAATGAGAGTAGAAAGGACATTCCCACTCTTATCAGGAAGGGTGGTCAGAGCAGTGGCCATTTTTACATATATGGTTGCCATTACAACCTTTGTAGTGGACGACCTTCCATATGAACTTCATTATAAACAGACCCACTTGTTACAACATGATAGAAGTTACTGAAGCTGCCACTGAAGAATGAGTGAAAGCTGCTAGTCAGTGGACAGCTGATAGGCAGAGACTGCAGGTATAACAGCAGGTCAACATGTTTTGACATCTGACTCTGTAAATAAAAGGTTTATTTTGACCAAATCAGAGCTGGTGGCTGCTGGAACAGTGGACTTACTAACTAAATAGATGACTAACAAGACTAACAAAGAAGGTTTTGGTTATATCTTGTTTCTGCTGAGTTTGAATGAAGCGTGTTTTACGATGAGTTAACAAGGCAACTAGGCCAATGTTAGTCTTATTTCAACGACAGAGAAAAACTTGGATTCAGGGTGTCTACAGATATAAAATGTAAGACTTTTTAAGACCTTTTTAATACCACCTAATATGAAATTTAACACCAAACCTACAGTGGAAAAACACATCAGTCCAAAATGAACAGTAAGGAAAGTTGACAACAATTGGGTGAGTTTAAGTTTAAGGTGTTTAATGTAAAAAGAAAACAAAATCTCATCGCTGGCATAAATGCTATTTATCATTGCAATTCTTAGGTCTGTCCAGTGATTGTAAACAGTCAGTGGGTCTGTCAGGCTGGAGAAATTTTCGCGGCAATGTGACCGAAAAAATTTAAAACGCATTAAATCTGAATTTAAGACAATTTAAGACTTTTTAAGGCCTTTTGTTAAGAAAACACAATTTAAGACATTTTAAGACTTCTTAAGGACCTGTAGACACCCTGGGATTGGTGTACGGTTGTATTTTCTCTTTGGTAAGAAAAACAGGTGTAAAAATAGAGGTCTCAAACTAGTGAGTGTGACAAACTTCTGGTCCTACTGATATGTGTCGTCACAACAATCGCCATTTTCTTTTGTACTATTTAAATGACCACGGCAAACAGCTCAATGTCCGTCCTACTCTCATTTCATTAATATAATGTAATAAATGTAGTAGAATTCATTGGTATCCCCCCTTGAACGGTGGCCTATGGCAATTTTTTAAAGTTAATACAGTCCAAAATTTCCCAAAACATTTTCTGTTTCAGAACTGAGAACACTACAATAGAATAAAGCTAATTTGGGTATAAAAAAGAAAACAGTCTCCAGTTCACTGTCTATGGAACAGCTCCACACTTAATACATGATGGCATCACATGCTTAGGACTTACTTCTCTGGTTTCTGGCTTTGAGTGAGAGTAGCTCATGTTCACAAATATTGATCGAACTTTTCTAGGCCATGGAAATAACATACTGAAATTCTCAATTTGGGTGGTTTTTTGGTAAAAACCTGTTTCCTATTACATCACTAGAGGGAGACACTGACATCTAAAAAGAGGTAAAGCCTTTCACTAATCCCCTTTCATGAACACAAAGGTTCTCATAAATGCAGTCTGTAGCTGTGGAATTATAGTATGAGACAGAGCATTATATGGGCTTTAATAAAAATGGGGTAACCCAAATATGCTTTAATTTGTATTATACAGGCAGAAGGGTGAACCGACAGTCACTGTGTGTACAGGAAGAGGTATAGAAAAGGGGGAAAGCACTACAGGCACAGAAGGAAGAGCACTAGGATCCAACTATCCAGTCTCCAGAGACAGACAACACAATCATGCAGCAGCACACCACAAACACGACCCTG
Source organism: Epinephelus moara (assembly GCF_006386435.1). Classification (NCBI taxonomy): domain Eukaryota; kingdom Metazoa; phylum Chordata; class Actinopteri; order Perciformes; family Serranidae; genus Epinephelus; species Epinephelus moara. The sequence goes on from NC_065525.1 coordinate 25,686,690, forward strand.
TGTTGCATACAGAACAACATAAACATCATTTCACTTTCCAAAAGCACGCTCGCTACCATCTCCCATCTTTTGCCTGTTTTCTTTAAGCATTATGTCATAAAGTTGTCTAGGCAATACCGCAGCGTGGTGGGGAGGCGAATAACAAGCTGAAAAAGCCTCCCTCAGTTTAGTTTAGAAATGAGGAACACTGCAATAAAACAAAGGAAATAAGTTCAATAAGACAGAGGCCCTCTCTTTCAGAAAGGGTCACAACAGTTCATCACACATTTGAACTCATTCCAACATAAGCTTGAGGACTCAGCAGTGTAATTGCGTCTCCTAGCAACACAACTCAAAATAATGTCCAAAAGTGCCTTTGAAGAAAGTTTTCCGAGCATCATATGTTAGCTCACTGGACCGGCGGTGTGAGTCAACACTGCGTGTGTAAGGAAGAAACGTCTTTCTCTCCTTTAATGACATCGAGATAGCAGCTCAGTCACCGAAAAAGATGACTCCACTTCAAAGTCACTGTCACCTTTTCCTACCTCCGGGCCACTTCGTCTCCCCGCTGATTAATGGCAAAAAGCTGTGCGTGGGGTTGTGTGGGTGGAAAGGGTTGAGAGGGGCACTTATACCTTGGGCTTGGCTCTGGGTTTCAGCTGCTCTAGTTTCTTGGCTGCAGCTTCAATGGACGCTGCTGCTCCGAGGAGCTCGGTCTCAGCGATGACAGTGGGGTCCTCGGGGTCCACGCACTCTGTTCCTGAAAGGGATCGACACATTCAGATGCTGGTTATCACAACATAAACACCAGTGCGATCACTCTGCTGGCAACATTTTATATAACAAGAGGTCAAAATTACACTTTCTTAATAGCATTTACACAATCCAGGCATCAAAGCTCATGAGATCTGTACACTCACAGTATCACAGTAATGCCTCAAAGTTAAATAAGATAAACCAAAAGTTGGAAGAAATGCACATTTGATGGATCATTGTCTTTTTATAGGTTTTTAAGTGCCCATAAAACGGAGCTGTTTGGGAACAGCTTGGTAAAGCAGATGGAATGATGTTTTCATAGATTACGTTGAGCTCTGGGGAAATCTGTTCTGCGCCCCCACCCCCCAAGCCTTCTACTCCACTACCCCCTTCTGACTCTATGAAAGGTGATCTGGAAGAAAAAAAAAAAAAACACAGCATATCCCACTTACCTCCATCTGAGGCAGCAAGGGAAGAGGGGGGGGGGAGAGGGAGAGAGCACATGGGACATTAGAGAGGTGAAGTGGATAGCCCCGCTGGGTCTTGGGCTATACGCTGAAATCTAATTCTCATCCAAACACAATCTATTACTCCTGTCAGATGCAGCAGTGTAACTTCTATAGGAAACACTCTGTGTCATAACCATCCTACAGAGCTTCATTTGGTGCAATTTGGAACAATTTGCACGGCAATCACGCTGTGGCTGCAATTTCAATATTCCAAAGTGATTTTCATGACCTTTCTTTATTACGGACACAGACAGGTTTGGTGGCTCGACTCAATAAAACTGTAATATCATTCATACACAAGAGGATTAGGACTCCTTTGACTAATCTCTAACATCTCCACAATCCTGGCGTGATATATATATATATATATAATTTTTTTTTTTTACATTTTATCAAATTGAGTTGGCTCCTAGTGAAAATCCTCTTGCTTCAAACCAACTGTGTTCTGCACCCAGTTTTACACTGCGGCGGCTTTAATGTCTCACAGTCATTTTAAAACCTAAATCTGCTGCCAACAATTTTTGGACAGCGCACAAGCTTCTGCACAATGCATGCCTCCTAATAAAATAATTTTATACTGCTTTATAGGGTACCATAAAGTCTTGGAATACTAAATATACACAACTTCCATGTGTGTTAAATGGTCCATATAATCCTGACATCAGTCAGAACGGGGTCACCGGTAACTAAAGGTTGTCAAGCATAACTTTTGTTTGTGTGCCTTGTGTAAGAGTGTGTGACAGTGTGTGTGTGGCCTCACCTTTCATGGCCTCAGCTGTCTGGACGAGCTCCGTCACACAAGCTGCCACATGCTTCGAGTGTGCGGCCAGCTGCTGCTTCTGCTCGGGCATCGGTTTGTGCAGCACCTGAGAATACAAGAGCCCAATAGATACGAACACACACACACACACGAACAAAGAGGCACAAGGAAATGTGATGCAAAAGATGAATGAGAATGCAAAGAATACTCTATTCTAACATCCACATGGCTGCTACTGATTGCTGACAAAAAAGCATTTATATCTGTTCTGTGAATTTATGACAGTTCAGATAAAAAATAACTTGGCACCGTGAATAATTGACTTGGCGATGCAGTGACAGCACACTCTTTATACCAGACCACAAATTATAGCACAAGGTACTTTTAGTGGCTAATGTCCTGCCAGAACCAACATGATGTATTCCTACAGTAACTAATTATGGAAGTGAGATCATTCATTAAGATACTTAAAACATCAATTAGCAACTGTTACATGGCAACACACTTGTCTTAACACAATGCATGGGGAGTGTTATTAGGAACTACTGAATTTAATGAAAATAAGTTTTGCTGATTGTTAATATGCAGATTTATGCAACAAGGGGCTCAGAAATTAAATCAGATCTTCTGCAGGGGGACGCTGTGGTGTAAGATAAAAAAAAATATTATATATTAAATTCTTAGATGAATGTGGTTACAGACTGTTAAGTAGGTTGTGGGCATAAAGCAGATTTCAAGTAATAGTTTTGTCATTCATTGGTGATAGCTGGTCATTCCTGAAGTCTGCCATTATTCTTTAGTTTTCTTACTGACAACTGGCACTCAACCCCAAACTTATTTGTTTCTTCAAAGACATTAATCTTTTAAAACAGACCACCAATACATTGTTTAATTCTTAAAAAGGCTGAGTAGTAAAGGCTAAATGAACTGCCTTTCTAGTCCTCCGACCACTCAAAGCCCTTTACACACTACTGAGTCACATTCACACAGTCACACACTGGTGGCTGAGGCTACCATACAAGGTGCCACTTCCTACTCAGTAACCATTCACGCACTCTGACACGCCAATAAACAGTCATTGGGAGCAATTTGGGGTTCAGTATCTTGCCAAAGGATACTTCGACATGTTGACTGGAGGAGCTGGGGATTGAACCTCCAACCTCCCGACTGTTGGACGACCTGCTCTATCCATACAAGGTGTTACTTGCTACTCAGTAACCATTCACATGCTCTTACACACTGATGGAACAGCCATCAGAAGCAATTTGGGGTTCAGTATCTTGCCCATGGATACCTTGACATGCAGACTGGAGGAGCTGGGGATTGAACCACCAACCTTCCAATTGTTGGACGACCTGCTCTATCCATACAAGGTGCCACTTGCTACTCAGTAACCATTCACACACTCTCACACACTGATGGAACAGACATCAGAAGCAATTCGGGGTTCAGTATCTTGCCAAAGGATACTTCGACATGTTGACTGGAGGAGGCGGGGATTGAACCGACGACCTTCCGATTGTTGGTCGACCTGCTCTATCCACACAAGGTGCCACTTATTACTCAGTAACCATTCACACTCTCTCACACACAGATGAGTATCCACTGGGAGAAATTTTGGGTTCAGTATCTTGCCCAAGGATACTTTGACATGGAATGAACCACTGATCTTCTGATTGATAGTGGCTCTATCTCTGAGCCACAGCCGCCCCACGTTACTCAAACAGGTGTAAATAGTGTATTTGTTTGGGACTGTTTTAAGTATTTACAGCACCAGGACTGTGCACAATATGTGAGATAAATCCAGAGGAAACAACAGTGTTCGTGTTCTCCATAATAAGTCACCCAGTGTAACAGTGTAAAACTTTTATGTGTTTTTAATAGTTCCTGGACAACAGTAGAGGTATGTGGCAAAGAAGAAAAAGCTACATCAGTCTTTGGCTACACAGATTATATTTGTCTCTAGAATCAATTTATTGTTGGTTCTGGTATTTTTGTGGGATTTGCTGGCAATAAGACAAACATTAGAATATCAGCAGCCGTATTCTTTTAGTTCAGGTAATGCTACGGTAAACACACTGTGAGGAAGCTGGGGAGGTTTTTTCAAGCATCAAAGGATTAAATCCTGCAGATAAGACCCAGAAAACCTCACTTGGCAATAGTAAATATGAGGATTCACTCTTCCACACTGTTGCTACACACTCCCATCCTTTATTTATGAAACATGTAACTGTGTCTCAATCTAACCTGCAGGACTTGCTCCAGAAGGTTGATGTATCCGGCAGTGCACTCAGAGCCGTACTGCAGGGCCTTCATCCTCAATTCCTCGCTCACTTCTGGGTGGCAAGCTGCTTGCTGGAGATGTTAGAAAACAATGTGGTATTGTGAATTTAAAACAGCACACAAACATTGCTCCCACTGGAATGTTAAGATTTAACACAGGTCCGGTATAGAAGTGAGAATGTGCTACGTGAGCTCTGGAATAGTCTTGATGGAGTTTCATGTGTGGATATGCACATTATCCAGTGCCAAATCACAAATCTAATATGAACTGATTCTTTACTAATTTGTAATTTCCAAAAGCACAGCCTACACTTCTGTATTCCATCTGTTTTTGTCTTGTAAGTGTTCTACAGTCACTAAAGGACATCCTGACTGATGCTCCGCTGCACGACTTTGAAAAGAGACTGAGTCACTACCAGCGGGAGCAGCCATAAAGTAGACTAGACTCTAACGTCCTATCTGCTCTCAGCAGGCTGGGCTCACATGTTCCCTGGCAGCCCGGTGATGTCTGTGTGAGGCCTGTTCTGGCAGGGCAATGTGTGGATTAGCACCTTGCAGGTAGTCAGCATATCAGAGATGGCTTTGCGGCTCAGGTTGGCAGTGGCGATCACGTCCTCCTGCTGAGCAGAGTTGCCCGAAGCTACTGCCTTAGCCGTTGCTATGGTGATGCCCTTTGTCATGCGGATGAACTCCTCGGGTGTGGTGGACTTGTCTGGGACGTCCTTGGACTGGAACACCTGACAAGACACAGGTGGTTGGATATAGGCATGACAGGGACTCAGATATGGGCACATTCTCAGAGAAGAAATAAGGAAGCGCACACGTAAACAACTGAGGCGGACAGGTCGTCTTGATATGGGAAGCTGAATAATTAGGAGTTAGGTAGGCTGTGTTGAATTTGGCTGGAGCTCTTGGTAAAGCCTTCTCTCAGGCTGGGGTCCTCTGATAAGGATTAGCAGTAAATTACAAAAAACAAGCTCCCGAAATCTTCTTCCTTTCTCACTCTGCCTGCTACCCCGACCCTGATAAGAGCTGTGAGAAACCTGTAGGGGCTGAGAGCGAAGGAGGAGGAAAGGAGCTGGACAGATAATAAAGGAAAAAGAACAAAAAGCTCCCCTGTTATGTTCAGTATAATAGACATAGATATCCCTGACCCTCTTTGGGCCAGCTTTGCAGAGAGGCTGTGTCTCATCAGTTGACTCTCAAAAGACCATAAAGAAGAGGTTCTTGTTCCTGTGAGGCGCTCTTACTGTCAGCTCCTGCTTGATGCACTCAATAGTGGCCTCCAGTGCCCTCGTCCCGCGAGTCGCTTCATCCTCCACTGCCTTCACTGTTTTTAGTAGAGACGTCACGTTGGTCACCATGACCTGTCAAAGAAAAAGAGGCAAATGATGAAGCTAACAGTCAGACCAGGAGGTGGAGCTCTTTCCCCTCAGCTGCAAAACATTACAAAATTATTTCTGCCTCCTCCTTCACTGAGTCCGTTACAGTGAAGAATGGTTACATGTGTTGAAGGTGCTCTGCTAATGAAAATGAAAGACATCAGCTGCGGAAGGAAGAGAAAAACCAAGGGATGTATTTCACATTACAACAGGATGATTTACTACTTGTAATACAGTTAATTCACTGACACTTAAAAAAACAATTCAAGTTTTATTCATGGTGACACATTCTGTTCTGTCAGAAGAGTTAACATTATTAAGTTAGGAATTCGAGCAACATGATCGCCAGGAGATGGAGTGGGTCCCACTCGGAGGTCACCATATGTTAGAGGAACAGAAACAATCTGTCAACATAACCAGGTCCATGGGTGGCCCTAATTCCATTTAGATGAGAAAACATAAGAAACTCTATGAAACAGTTAGAGTTACACGCTGTGCTTGGGATGACAGTTGTGAGAACAATAAATAAATGAGAAGTTTGCAGAAGACTTGCAAACCTTTGGTTCAGAGATATCTGAGACTCTGTCACTGACTAAATTCTTTGATCTCTGTGTCTCTGTTCAAGTGACCACAGCTGCACCAAGCTTAGATGCCAAAGATCTGATCCTTAGTTTTTACTCTGCAGCAGTTGGCAGGTGTGAAAGTGGTCATAACCATCAAACGTAAAATTGCAAGTCTTCTTATGTGTATAGTGCAGATTCTCCCAGACCTTGTCGGCACAGGAAGTTACTAAACATTTTTTCTCTGATCCAGTCTTCAGAAAAAAAAAACTAATCATGCATTTTGCCTGAAACTTTTAAAACTTGCTACACTCTATATCATAATTCTGTGACTACTATTTCTGTCTACTCTGTACATACAGCACCTACTGCAAATCTGTATGTTCTTGAAGAGGAATTCCTCATGTGTTGCTTTTTGGAGGTTTTGCCTATTTGTTTCACCCTTAAAGTTGTTAATGTGTGGTCTAATAATATAAAGTGTTTTGTACATATTGTAAAGCACTCTGAGACAAATTCATGTTTTTGATATGTAAATAAAACAGACTTGACCTGACAAAGAGATGTCAGACTGAGCTTAATCTCTGAAAACAAAGTATCTGCATATGTATGCAAAGTCTGTGGGCAACGGGACAAGACTTTGGTATTGGAAGTAGGGCTGTGACTAACTAGTCTTCTCATGATGAACTAACCTGCCAATTAGCTGGCTGCGTGAACTTGTTTCGGTTTTCAAATGGGAAAAATGCAATTTAATCATCCAAAATGTGAATATGAGAAGAATCTTGGGGTCCTCTTTTGCAATATCTGGACTCATCTGGATGAGGGCTACATCTGGACATACATATTAACTGGATGTTTTCACTTTATCCTTTATGGCTTTCTTGTTCCTGCGTACTCTTGTCCGTGATGGGCTGTGTCTGGTGATCATACATGGATGATATGTATTGCTATGTGCTTTTGTGTAATTAACTCTTGGCTATGTTGAATTTAGGTGTCAAAATCCCTCTTTCGTGTGTGTGTTTGTTTTGGTTGGGTTTTGGGTAGGGATTTTTGTTGGGGTTTGTATGTTCATGTTGAAATACATTATCATCAATAAAAATAATATTAAAAAAAACAAACTGCCAATTATTTTCAGGAATAACTGATTAATCGTTTAGTCTACAAAATGTAAAAAATATATCAGATATATCACAGAACCCAAAGTGACATCTTCCAGTTGTTTCTTTTGTCCAACCAACAGTCCAAAACCTAAAGACTTTTCATTTAGTAGCATAAATGACAAAGAAAAGCAGCAAATTCTCACATTGCAGAAGCTGGAACCAGCAAATGTTTGAGATTTTTGCTGGAAAAATGACTGAAACTATTTATTGAATTAATTAATTGGAAGTGTTCTGGTTTCCGTTTGTGGTCTGATTAGTTTTCAGGTTTAACTAGCAAGTAACCAGTCCATGTGAAGAGCAAAGAGGTGAGAACACATTGGCCAAAATGCAGTCTCAGAACCCACTGGCTATAGTCTGATAACAATTTAGCGTTATGTTAGCTTTTTTAAAAAATAGCTTCACTGGCTCTCTCGAAATATTGGCTGTTGCCTCAGAGTCCTATTGTCGTAAGACAGATAGCCGATGGGTTCTTAGATTAGGCTGAGCTTTATTTGAAGCTTCACTTAGATTAGGTCATGACAATGAAGCTGATTCAAAAATCACTCCAGTCTCAAAAGTCACAAAGGAGGAGTCCCACGGTTACAGATAGCTCTCAGTGAAGCGTACCAGCCCTCTCTCTTACACACACAAATGCAGACACACAATATACATCTTAGTGATGGGTCTCGTCCCACGTACAGATATGACAGAAAAAGCAAATACCTTGCAAACCCTGATAAGGACTGTCATCATTCTTTTGAAAAAGCCTTACTTCGTGCTACCAGATACGTCAAACTGAGCGTAACAGTAATACAAAGAGAGCATTTACAGAATACATATCTACATGACTGTATCTTCTCATTGAGGAGGCATAAACTGAGTAATAAATTGAAGACTTGCATTGTTGAAATCAATACACAGCCAAACCAGATATGACAGGTGAATATTAAAGCAGCGAATTTATTTACCTTGGCGGCGCTCTTCAGCTGATACATAGATGGGTCGTCAGCTGGCTTGCCGGCGGCACATTTGGTGGCACTGATGAGTTCAGCCAGAGCCTTGGCCACATCCCGTACCGCGTTTATCAGAACCACCTGAGGAGATAAAGCTGGAATCAATACGGCACAATGGTCAGAGTATAGGTTTATCAGCAGCACCCTGGGGAGAGGATTTAACACTGCAGCCCTTATCACTCCCACCTAGTCATGATACTTCAGACTTAGTGAAGGGCAGAGATAGAGTCATGCACACAGAAGGAAGGGGAGGCACGATATATATCAGATGAAACTGAAATTACAGAGATAATCTAATGCTGGATTTACAGAATGATAGAAGACATTCATAGAAGATGAATAATATTACAGAGTAGTACAATCGTAATGGGTTATAATAGATGGTTGAAGCTCTGTGCGGCTGAATTAAAAGGCAATAACTGAGCGGCGTACAACTGTAACTACACACATCTAACATCTGTGGTTATATTAGACATTCTTTAGTGTAAATTTCATCACCTGTGTCTCGGGGTCCTCAGAGCCCATGCTGGTGGCTCCCAGTTTGACCACCTCAGTGAGCTGGGTGATGGTCTTGGCTGAGGACTGGGCAGCCTGGGCCAGTTTCTCCTGGCTGGATGCAGCTCCAGCAACCAGCAGCTTGGTGTCCTCCACCAGCGTCTTGGCTGTCTTCAAGATGCTCTCCCTGAGGGATGGGACACATTGTGTCACAATCTGCTCCACAGTCACACTCAAGTACCAGCAATATGAAAGGAAGCTGTTGCTCTTTGTAGCAGAATGTGTGTTTGGTAAGAACAAATTTCAATTTACATTCATTATGTGAAATGCATCTGAATATTGGGCTTTATTGGCAAATCTGCATCTCTCCTGAGTGAGTCATCAAAGGAAAAGGGAGCTCTATGTTGCAATGTAAAAACCTAAAAAGTTATATTAACCTTGTGCTGATGAAAACTGGTAACATTTGTTTTCTTTTTTGCTGAAAAGAGGCTTTTATTTAACATCATGTCCTGGTCAAGGTCACTGCACCTGTGGTCGGCAAAAGACTCCTCATTCTCGGGGTTCAGTGTTCCAGCTGAGGCGAACATGATGGTGGTGTCCAGGTCAGCGATGATGCCAGAAACAGCGCTGGCTGCTGTGATACAGGCCTGGGTGCCTTTGTTCCCCGCCTGCAGTGCTGACAGTACCAAGGACACCTGGAACATGTGGAGCATGGTATTAGATATGCAGAGAGGTCCTTCAAACATGCTGTTTTCAGAGGTGTTAAAAAACAGCTAAAAATAACCCTTGTTTCCGTATGCATTGCACATTTTTAATGATTAACCAGCAGCTTTGCCTCTTTGTAGGATGTTGGCGGAGCCTTTATAAATCAGGTGAGTGAGGTTGCAAGTGTTTAGAGTGAATGATTGGGACGAGCTCGATTAAAAAAAGGACGCTGGGAGTAAGAAAGGAGAGCAGGGTTAAACATGCATCAAATCAAGAGTCTGCTGCACAATCACATTAAGCCAATGAACCTGACTCTGCAAATCACACATCTCCCTCCGTAGACTGCTGTCTGCCCATCCCTCCTAAACAAATGGAAAGCCCTGAGAGGTACATTTCAACGAGGCACAGGCTTCACATATCAGCAAACCTGAGACCACAAATTATTCAAGTTCGGTATGAGCCCTGAATCAAATCATAGCCTCGGAGTGGTGGGGAGAAATTCTAATGTGTGAGCAGCATGGCTAGCTGCTGCCGGGGTCGCAGCAGGGAGACATTAGTATTATCATTACCTGCACAGTGTGAGGGTGATCAGGAGAGCATGCTCTCATGACCTGCATGACTGGTACAATGATACGGTTAAGCACCACTTATTACCACCTAAAATAAACATTAACCCTTTAGTCTTCTGACTCTGTTCTATAGTGGTTTAACACCAAGGCTAAACCTTAATTAAAATACAAAGCATACCTGTCAGCTACAGTATAATAATCAATTATTCACACCCAAACTTATTCAACTTAAATCTTGCCGATGCTCACACTTATATATTCCATCACTTTATTTAAATTGGTATATACACAGCAACTTTACTGAGAGATGCATGAAATATATTTCAATAAAAATGCTAATGCTGAGTTGATGCTGCTTCCAAACTTCTAACAGCAGAGATGGCAAATTATGACAGCAAAAATAGACTTCCCTTAAAAAGTCAAGATGTTTATATGTATATAAAAACCTTCCTCCTGCAAGATTTAAAGATACCAGTTTCTGTCCACATAGAGCTTACCTTCTCTGTGACTGCGCGGGCACACTCGATGAGCTCCCTTTTGGAGAAGCTGTCAGTGGGGCTGAGCTGCAGGGCTCCAGCCTTCTGGACCATGTAGATACAGCCGTGGCCCAGCTCTTGCACCCGTGTCTTTATCTGGAAACCGACCTGAAAGCATAACCAGGCATCGACTAACACTGGCTCCATCTTCTCATTTGTGTCACTGTTCTGCACAATTACAATCATGCCCTAAACTGGCATGCCTCTTCTCCAGCGGGTGGATGAAAAATGATTTCAAGCACCCTCAGAGAGGGAATGCTGGCACTACACCTTTAATTTACAGACTGAGATTCACGGGTGGGTGGTACTTCATTATGAGCATCACTATAGGCTTTTAGACTCGTAGAGGCACAATGTCGCTATGGTAACCAGCAGGGTTTCTAGCAGCCTGTTATATACAAGATATTGATAAGAGCTGTGTGCTTATTAGTGCAATGTTTCCACACATTGCTGTCCTCTGGACTACACAGAAAAAAAGCTTAAAGAAAAGACTATGTGGGTGCTGAGAGCGATGGATGCTGGAGGGGTATATTTCTGTTTGATCTCACACAGTCGGGAGCAGCCTTGAGGAAGGGGCGTCATTTCAAAGAACAGCAAACATCTGCTCTGATCAGTGTGTGAGTGGATACATCCGAGAGCATTTTTGGTGTAAAATGCAGACCTAAGCTGCTATTTCAATCTGACGTTTCAGAGGCGCAATTGCAAAGAGATATACCATTTGATGTGTTGAATCTTTCATAAGAGTGTGTAATTGTCCCCGTGTACTCCATAGGATAGAAAGCACGGCTTCTCACCTCCTCTGGCTCTGCAGTGGCTGCAGCAAGGCGTCCTTGGTGTGCTAGCTGTGCGTAGTCCACTGTCACCTGAGAGGCAAGGCCGCCGAGCTCTTCAGGGCAGGTTACTGACTTAGTCATCTGGCGACAGAGAGAACATTCATCATCAGCAGAGGCAGATTAATGTCTCTCCAGCCCTGCTGACAAATATTGTCATTGTGGATTGGAAATATAATGGAAAACAAACAGAGGCAGGCATGAATATCCTAATACATTAGTGCACTCACCATCTCCTGCGCAGTGATGGCGATGGCTTTGGAGAACTTCACCATGGTGGTCTGGTAGTCCACAAAGGAGCCCTCGGGTTCAGGAGGCGTTCCTTCATCCAGCTGTGAAGATCAGCACTTGAGTATCTATTTTAAGGCTTGTATAGTTTTTACATTACCTGGTCTAATACTTTGTTAAACCCTCTGCATTCTGTATTAAATTATGAATGCTTGATAGATTAGTATTAAAGGACCAGTGTGTAGGATTTAGTGGCATCTAGTGAGTTTGCAGATTGTAACCAACTGAACACCCCTCCCTACACCCCTACCTACAGTGAACCTTCAGGGAACATAAAAATGTGAAAGCCACTCTATAGTGTGTTTGATTCATCCATTCTAGGCCATTGTAAAAACATGGTGGTGCAACATGGCAGGCCCTGTGGAAGAAGACCTGCTCCCTATGTAGATATGAAGGGCTAATTAGAAGCTAAAAAAACTGCAATTCTTATTTTTAGATGGTTATACACTAATTAAAACATAATTCTCAGTATTCAAGATGCTACATTTCTGCCAATAGATTCACCTAAATCCTACGTGAAGATTTTTGCCAGGTTGTCAGCATACCACGAAGGGAAGGATTACCTCAGTTGATCACCCGCCAGTGCAGCTGGCCTGTTTTTTTCAGGCTGCTATGACTAACAGACCCCTCCCATGGACAATTTGGTCCCTCTAATTTTTTTGGAAGACAGCTTAAGACCAAACTAAAGCCCGAACATTAAATCTGTCAGGACAATTTATGGTCCAATATTAGCTATCGTAAGGCTATCTATCAGTTGTGAGTGTTGGCTGCTAAGTCATTGCAGTACAGAAACGCTCAAGATACGTTTATAGACGGTGTTTCCAATATACATTTTGTGCACCAGACTAGAGAGCACTGACATTATATATTTTTTTTTAAACTAAAATATCTTGGTCCCAACACAAACTTGGATTGGTGTACATTACATGTTTCTGTTTATTACGGAAATTAAGTGTGAGAATAGGCCAAAACGGCGTTCTCAAACTAGTGAGTGTGACACACTTCATGGCCCCACCAAAGGGTGTTGTCACCATAATAACTAACAGCAATCACCATTTTCTTTTGTACTAGTCACATGACCATGACAAACACTTAAGTGTCCTTTCTATTCATCCTATTTATATGATTGACACATTACAGTTATCCAGTTTTTAAAAGCAATGTTCTGCAGCTGCAAATGTTAATAAGTCATTATTAAACTGGCCTTGATGCAATGTAGCCTTCATCAAGAAGGAACATTATTATAAAGGATAGTGCAAACTTGGGTGATTAATTTAAGAGGCTGCTACAAAGACAAGTCGAGCTATACTGGCAATGCCAATACTGGATGCACACCATTTGGCAATCCAAGTTCTTCTAATGCTAATTGATATATAATTTCTTAACAATTAAAAAGCCATTAGTGAGAACATATAAACCTTTTTAATGTATGCATTCTTGTAAAATGGTTCCACCTTATATATGCTAATGGTTATTAAATGATGGTCGCTCTTCTGTGTTTAAGCTGAGGGTGAAATAAATTTAAAAAACACAAGGTAGAAAAATAAAAATGAAGGGTAAGGTCTGAGCCAATATGTCTGAGTGTGAGCAGATCATCGTCAATTATTAGCCGTGCTGTCAACAGAGTGACATGTCCCCCAGCAGGATGAGTGACAGCTAACATCACCAGTGGGCTGTGGATTCAAAACTCGTCATCTACTGGACTAATGAGAGTCACTGACAAGGACATACTCTCGGCACACTCGCCATGGCATTACCCTTACAGGGAAAGCTCACTTTGCCTTCAGACCAATAAGATAGGGAATAAGTGTCAACCTGAAATCCATTTAAAACCACCTGAGCAGACGTCTCATGAGAGTGCATGTGTGCTTTATCAAAACACACAAACACGCCCTTACTCACCCTGCCCATGGACTCAGCAATGGACTCCACCATGCCCCCGACCATGCCTCCTTCACTGGCCGCCTCGTTCAAAGTCACCATGATGTCGTCCACGGCCTCCTTCATCAGCTGGGCTGCTTCAGAGATGGCATCGTGGGTGTGGGACGCCTGGGGACATATTCAGCTGATTAACGCTTCTGTGAAACTGTCTCGGTCTAGCCAGAAGGAAATTTATCAGCTTGACAACAGCTCCAGAGTGTCCCTACAGCTGGGAAGTAGTACGCAGTGTCTCACTAGAGGACACTTCACCAGGCTGGATTCTTGCTGCTGTCAGGACCTATAATTAATAAACTGAAAATTCCAAGTTTAACATTTAACAAAGTTCACATCAGGCTTGGGCAGTATCGAGGTATTTAGATTTCCAGAAGGTATGGTTTTTTTTTTAACACTCTACTGCTCTTCTCTTCTTTTGTTATAAACTGATACAGAGATGCTGTATTGAGATGATGTATTGTAGTGCATGACTCAAACCACCAGAGGTCAGTCTCTGCCAGGCAGCTGAGCTCAAAAGGATGTAGGACTTGAGTGGTGGAGATAACGTTGCAGGACTAAAAGAAAAAAAAGGAATGCCTCTGTCCCTGGGTTGGAGGATTTTGGGGTTTAGTCCAAATAATAAAGGTCGACCAGCCAACATGGAAAAAATGTTTGCAGTGTTTGCCTTCAGTGAGCTGTGACTAAAGAGGTACTATCTGCCACAGCAACTTGTGTCATCGGATCCTCCAGCAAGAATCTATGGGAGAAGGGCGCTTATTTCCTATCTATTAATTATTCTATGGGCGCTAAGTATTTAAACTCACCAAGGATTGTTTGAGTAGGCAATTTGCATATTAGACAAACAGCATTGTAGGCTAGACAATTGTATGCATGCCACAATGACTTCTATTACCAGCAGCTCAGCTTTTATATTATATTTTTTTAAATGTCATCATATACGGTATACCTCGGAGAAATGTCAGGAATGTGGGAAAAAACAAATACTGTCTAAGGCAATGATCGCACAGAAAGTGTTTTGCAGGTTGGAAAACGTGAGGCGCACCGCACTGCCTTTATTTTAATTGAATGCCACTCGTAAAAAAAACAAAAAAAACTGTACCTTTTGATTATTGCCAGGCAACCACCCTATCATGTCCTTTCACTAAACTTCCTGTGTAATCAAACTACCGTTTTTTCCCCAAGTAATTTTTATCTAGTTACTAAACACTTCAGGCAGAAGGTACTTGCTGCAGCTCTGGTTGAGGGTGAGAGGCTGTCAGTAAATAATTGGTTGGGCACAGGGAAATGGAGATCTGTGTGGGTACACGAGTCCGTAAAAAAGAGGGTGGATCATGGGGAGAACCACCAGTTGGTCCAGGAGCTTCGCCTTCATGATGGTAGCTTCCAGGCATATTTTAGGAAGACTCTGAGGCAGTTTGACAACCTGCTGTCTATCGTTGGGCCGTATAGCTCTGGGTATCCAGCAACCGCAACCACTAGTGTCTCCTCCGTTGTTTACGAACTGTGAACTTGTTGTCATGACCACCACAGACGGCCAGGATAATGTGAAAAAAAGACGACGAAAAAAGAGATGACATGAGAGATGACGTTTTTCCGCTCTGAGAAGAAGGTTTTTCAACTCATGGAGTTCAGAGTGCTCCGGCAAAAAACTCTAGGTGCCTAGAGTGCAAAATGCGAGGCACGTTGCAGCACAAAAACCACAAGCAAAAAGTCAGTCTCATTAAAAACAATTATAAAAAGGCGCCTCCAGCTGCTAAAACGCGCTCTGTATGATCAGGGCTTAAGCCTAGTTCACTGCTCTACAGCAGTGATACTTATATGTCAGAATGTAGACAGGGGAAGACCATTTTATAGAAATTTCTCAAGAAGGTACTGTTATTATTTTGTGGCTCTGTTTTTGGTAGCCGAGTTTGAGAAACAGCAGAATCACCTGAGAATGGGATTAGAAGTTTTAAAAATGATTACTTGGATCTTTAAATCAATTCTTAAACTCTTACACTAGTAGAGAAACAGAAAACCTGGAACTTTTGCTTATTTGTTTTGTAAGAGTTTGATATGAGCAAAAGACTTCAAGCTGAAAGAAGGACATAAAATAGAGAATTACAGAAACTGAGGCAGAAGGATGCTCTAAATGATCCTCCTAAAAAAGTCTACCCTGGAAAAAACATTCCTCCATCACTGTTTTGACCTACTGAAATTCAGCTTAAAATCAGGTCATCCTTTAAACAATGGTCATAGTAGACTAAACACACTGTTACTACATGAACTGCTAAGTACCTTTGGGTTTCCCCCGCCTTCCTTGGCAGCGTAGAGCATCTGCAGGGCGGACTCAGACAGGGTCTTGGTCTGGTCTAGGATGGTCATCTGCTGCTGGTGGTCATGCAGCTTAGATGCGAGGCCCACTGATGCCACAACAAGCGGATCGAAGTAACTTGCCAGCTGGGTCACCTGGGAGAGGAAGTGTAAGACAGCTGTCTGAGGAAGGATTGGATCACAAGATAGAAAACAGACAGAATGGGGTTTTGCTTCCCAAATCCAGAGGGGATGAAGGGATATATGGTCGGACCAGCACCTTGTGTCCTAGTTGGGCAGCTTCGCCTCGGGCCGCTGTGGAGACGGGATCAATCAGATGCCCAATCTCCTGCACAGACGATGTCAGCTGCTCCTGGAGCGCCTGGTGAGTTACGACGGCAGAGAATTACGGTATAAGTCACAACAGAAAGACTGCAGATCTCATTAAGTTCTTTCTCTCGGACAAGATAGAGCTGATGGGGTACTTGAACTCACTTCCATAGAGATATCATCTCTGCAGGGCAAGGTCTGCCCAACTGCAGCTAGGGAAGCTTGCTCAATGTCCCGGATACACTTATTGATGTTATCAATGGAGTAATCACACTCCCTCTGTCCTGGTGCCTTGTCCCTATCATCAGAAATGTGGAGAAACACATACATAAAAACAGTTCTACATTAGTGTGCAATAAATATAAAATACATTCAACAGCAGAAATAATACAAAATATTACAAAACTCTCATATAAATTAAAGGGATAGTGTGACATTTTCAGAAATACTTCTTTTCCTCTTAACTAACAAGAGCTAGATAAGAAAATACTGTCATATCTGTATGCTAAATATGAAGCTACACCCAGCAGCTGATTAGCTTAGCTTTGCATAAAGTCAGGTGGAAAGCTAGCCTGGCTCTGTCCACAGATAAAAAACAAATCCAGAGAATACAACAGTCTATAACATCCTCACATACTTGGAGAGAACACTGTAAGAAAAGATAATTAGCACATCCATGTGGGAGAAGATGCGGGACAATAAACGTAGACTCCTCCCACGTATTTTTGTACAGTTTTAAGAAAATGTTCACATGGTTATCATCAAGTCATGTATAGTACCGTACTCTGGTAATATGACAGGAGATATTGTGTTGAGACACAACTGAAAATCTTGTTAGCAGCTTGTAAAAGGGTCATTACGAAGAGATGGTCCAAGGCAGAACTTCTAACACAAGCGGAATGGCTGAAAATTGTGAATGACATTTACGATATGGAACAGTTTATTCACAGACTAAGAGCTCAAGAGGAGAAACGTCGACAGAAATAGAAGAAGTGAACGATGATGATGCTCACATGTGAACGACAAGATAAAAGAAAGAATCATTGACTGAGTCACAAAAATTAATAGGTTTTATGAAACAGCAATTTTTCTGTCTTTTTCCTCATCTACAATATGTATGTGTTTTCTGAGATGGAAAAGCAAAAAAATAATGTTTCTAAAAAAACATCCACCTTCCAGCACCTCTAAAGCTCTCATACACCTTTTCCACCAACATGGAACCAGTTCCGTTCCAGTTTCTACTCCTAATTTTGAACTGTTCATTGTGTTTAGCCCAAAAAATAAACTGGTTCAGAACCTAAAAAGTTGGTTCTCAGCTGGAACCAAAAAACAGCAAGTTTTTTTTAACCAAAGTGCAAACCGTGACAACATCAGTGGGTGTGTCATATTCTACAGACTGGAAAGAGAAGATGGAGAATGCAACTTGAGAAGTCAAGTGAGAAAACTGGGAAAAAAAGTGGTCACATTAATAGTTGGTATGTTTGTATTTCAGATAAAAACATATATCTGTAATATAGAACAAAAGCTCACAGGTCATCAATGCGATCCACTATTTTGTCACTACTCTTTACTTCCCTCATGTATTGTCCAAACCCCTCCGTTAATAACACATCATTGATTACACTGGTTCTGCTTGATCTTGGTCGGGAGTATTGTCATCATCATGATGGGATTGCTAGGCAACCAGCAGACACTCTAGTCTCCAGGAATGAGTCGTAAACCCTGGAAATGAAATAGCATTTTGGCACTACTGATTCCCTCGTCTAGAAGTCAATAGGTTTTAATTTAGATGCCTGAAATAAGGTCTGTGTTTAAAACAAGCTTAAGAGACTTTCACGTTTTGTTCTACGACATAAAATACGCCTGTAAATACCCCACTCCTAAATTTTGAGGCTTTTATGCGTCTTGAAAAAGACAGACAAGTGGCTAAATGAGACTACAGAACATCACCATGCCAAACACGGCTTTACAGTCTCAATGTGGTGGCGATGTTAAGTCATGCAACCATGGTACAGTTACTTTATAACCTAAAGTTAGCTTTTTACTTCTGGCAATTGCATTTACACTTAAAAAAATCATAACAGTGGTGTTCATTTGTGAGGATTTTCTTGCTGAACAAAATGTGTATCATAAACTTTTGTTTGCCACTGGGTTTGTTTTCTGCAATAATCCAAAATCCAATGGAAAAATCCCATTGGCTTCTTAACAAAGGAACCAGGATGAGGCTAACTACAGAAAAACATCAACCCTGGAGCACTCTATGCTATGCCAAGCTAATCTGCTGCTAGTTTTAGCATCATATTTAGTATATAGATAGATCAGATTTGTATTAAAACATATTTTATTCCTTTAAAAGTAAACTGTCAGCCAGTCTACTTTGGACCTTAACTGCTGTGAGAAGAGTGTATGCATGAGGATGATGATGAAGACAGAAGTGGGCGGGGCACTACCTCTGAAAAAAATGTGTTGCAGATCCACTGTGGCTCCTCATCTCACCACTGCTCCATACTGTTCATTAATCTATTACAAGGCAGTGGGAATCTCAGCAGATATAAACTAATGTGGCAATTTATTGTTTAGCTCAACACATATCACAGAGTAAGCCCTCTGGCTTCAGATACAATTTTTTTCCTCCTACTGCGAGTAAAACCATTAGAAACTTTGATTCAGGATAATCCTGCAGAGACATATGTGGCAGTAGGTGGGATTAATACCAACCTGATGGAGGTGATGAGACTCTTGATGGAGTCAGAGACTGTTCTGGAGTGGCCGGCCAGTATGGACCAGGTGGGAGGATCTTTGGGGTTGAGGACCAGCGAGCGGGCTGTTTCTAAAAGGTAAGTGGAGCTATCGAGCATGGAGCGCGCTGAACGCACGATGGGCTCCTGGGCCGCTGAGCCCTGTGGAAATGGAAAGATTAGCGCAGGTGAAACAGCAGCTCAGGTAACAGCTCAACAGCAAGAAGCTAGCCACATTGGTATGACAGAGTTGTTAATATTCCTTGACTACCTTGGAGAGATCAAAGGTGCAATCAAAGGGAGGGATGAGATTAGAAAGGCAGCTTTACACAGATGCAGGAAGAAACACCTTCAGTCTTTATGATCCGAGCCAAAGCCTCCCTCGACAATTAGATTAACAAGCTGAAGATTAGAGCAGCTGTGCTGAGAAAGAGTGCCGTTAAACACTGCCCTCCAACAGATTACAGCCATAAAGCTTTTAGAGGACTGTGCGAGAACTGTTCGGCTCAGATTGAAAAATAAAAATCCATCTTTCTCCTCAAGTCTTTTCTTGACATTAAAAGAAAAGGGGAAATTGGACCTCAATCCAACTCCCCCTATGTTCGCTGGACAAACCTTTCTGTGTTGGCTCACATAAAAGTGCCTGTTTCAAAGGGATTGAGTGCAGAAGTCACAAACATATTCATGAAATATTTCAGAAGAGTATCTTCAAGATCCTCTGTAGGATGATGGCGAAAAAATGACTAATTGGATGTTTTTGAGAACAGAGGACCTGATGAAAGATTGCCATTCATTTTCATTCAGCTGTGGGACTGTGGGAAAAAATGAAAGAGAACTTTAAACAGGGCGAACAAGCATCACAATGGATAAATACCTCATTGCTGATCTGTGCTGGGATGCTTGCAAACTCAGGGTTGCTGGCAAAGGTTGACAGGTTTTCTACAGCCTCAAGGAGTGGGGTTGTAGCAACGCGGCATCTGTTTCTGTTCTCTTCCGAAAAATCCCCATCTAAGGCCTGAAACAAGACAGCACCATATGAATATTTGTCCAGTTGGGTCATATTTTTGTAAGCGTCTGAATGATACACACATTCACAGCTTCTCACAGGACGAAAGAATTCTGTACCAAATTTACACTCAACGTTTTGATCAGTTGGGGAGTTGACCTTGATGGTTTTGACAAGGTTGGCTGTGGTGTTGGCCACCTCTTTGGCTGACTGGACAAACTGTCTCCGAGCCACCGGGTTGGAGGTTTTAGAAGAAGCCAGGCGGCAGGCGTTACAAAGAGCTGAGGTGTGCTTGGCTACAATCGTTGCTGCAGACAAGACCTGACAAAGAAAGAAAACACCAACAAACAGGAAGCAGAGGTGTATGAAATTAGGCGCTGAGGTGTGTGCAGAGTAAATTATTTACGACATTCAGGTCAATTTTAAGGTTTTCAAACCTAATGAGCCGTTTAATCACAGTCACCAGAGATCTATATACACTACTATCCCAAGTGTAGTCCCCATTTGTCGGGGAATGGTCCTATAATGATTTCAAGACCCATATGGACCTTCTTACCTGTGAGGGACTACTGGCTGGGTCCACTAAGTTCTGACAAGCCATCTGTATAGCCTGATGGGCCCTTGCAAACTGGATGGGATCCACCAGCCCCTCGTGGCCTGACTGACTATTGGGATCAGACACACCTACAAGATAAGAGGCCTACAGGGCAGAAAACAAACAGAGTTATATAGATGTATCAGTGTGCCACCAGACAGGTTCTCTCTGTCCTCTATGATGCCACTTGTTGTCACAGACAAGCTAAACCCCCCATGTGCAGCCTGCGATCTCTGACATAAACACATAAGTACATGAATACTGTACATGAATAGATACATACATTGATTCATATTGTATGCGCTATGCATAACAGGGGAGCTTTCTGCAGAGGGAACAAAAGATCTGTCAGAGGGTGCCCTTTTCCAGACAAGGCAACTGAATGTTGCTTTGAGGTGAGGATGTTATTTTACAGCTTTAGGGGTGAGAGTCTGTAAAACCTCCAATGAATCCAGACTCACTGTCGTGACCAATTGTCCTGCTCATGTTTAATTACCGTTTAAGACTGGATTCCACCTTGTCAAGATGTTTGAATTGCTTTGCATGTATTGGTTAGAGGGCTCTATGTATCATGTAAAAAATTTTTTTGCCTAATTAAAATGTAACATGATTAAAATCCTCTTAACATTCCTGTAAAATCATCTGAAACGCCCATCAAAGACATACCCAAAGTAAATTGAAAGCTGTTGTTTTTCCATTTTCAACACATGTACATGCACTGTCTTTTGAACAGTAACACTCTTTTTTCTTTTTTTCAAGAATCACCGTAAGTGTGTCTGTCATTGAGTAAAAGAAGTTTGAACACATGGAAATAGATTTTTTTTTAAATCTCCGTCTGGATATTTTCTTGAAAAAAGATGCTGCAGATGGCTATAACTAGGAGTTACTTAATAGCTGGAAAACAATATCACAGCAAATAAACATTTTACACATATTTTTCTAAGGCTTTGTTCTGGCGCCTTCCAAAAAAAGAGACCGAAACACTGTACTGAATGTGTGATTATGAGTTTAAAAGCAAATCAGCAAAGACCAAAATGTCTATTTAGGAGCTTACAGCATATAATAAAACTTAAAGAAACCTTTAATTGATAATAAATACTGGTTTCCCTCGCTTAAGACAACAGAGAAGCCATTTGTATTTGTGTGTGTTAGTTATGTACATTTAAAATGGCCTATGTTGACCGTAACAACTTAAAAAGCTCCAGTCAGAGGTTTCATTGGCTACAAGACCCGTCAGCCATCATACCAACACCTTGCAATTGGCTGGCTCTTTAGACTGACAAGAGAGAATGGCCCTTCCTTTCAACACATGCTCTCATTGGCTGATATAGGCTGTAGAGAGGACATGGAAGCTCCTATTGGCTCAAGTGAGGTGTCAATCAAAAGGTCAGAGTTCATCAACCATTTTGATATCTTGTTTTCGGCAATATTTACAATATGACTGAGGATCTCCAACTGATGATTTGAATCTTAGACAGCCCTAGCATATTACACTCAGGATTTATTTTACAGCATGTAAAAACACCATATGGACAGTTTAACAAGGTTAAAATCTTGCTTTTCATTTGAGGGGGTCTTTGAAAAACAGGGTAAGCAAGAAAGAGTGCAGAGGAGCAGAAAGCTCAGATGAAAGTAGAAGCATGGTGGCTCAGACTGAGTAGTTAGTACCATGCTGTGATCTCACCTGTCCTGCAGCCTCCGTCAGCCCACACAGAGCTTTGGACGCTACACCCACGCTCTCCCCGAAGGCCACCACATCACCTGTCTTACAGTGCTGTGATATGCCTGCCATTGACTCTCCAAGGACCTGAGGCATATGGAAACGGAGGGAACGTGTACAAATTAGATCCTCAGCTGCCTACTACGTAAAATGTTTCTGACAGTTAAAGCATATAGTTCACACAGTTATTTTGATAGCTTGTACCTTTGAATTCTCCATGACGCTCTCGATGCAGTCGAAATAGGAGAGTTCGTTGACAGGCTCGTTGGGATTATCTAGGAGGCCCCTGACAGCCTGTACACAGACAGAGATGATTAGAACTTAAACTACAATGGACACACCGCTGAATATTCCTGCTGTGATTTCACACTTTTATCAGCCACTTAATTTAGAGAAAGGAAACACTATAAATGTAAATCAAGCTGATTAGAATAAACTGCCTTGATAAATAATGATAATCACGCTTTTAAAATGCACAGCCTTATTGTCGTTTTCAGTTACTTGAGTTTAAGTGAATGTAGGCTTCAGTATGCAAAAATGCTCTGGTTCAACTAGTGTCACTAATGCACTTATTGTAGTTCAGGATGTCCGTCTACAATGAATGGCTCTATGGGAGTAATCAGATGCAAAATAGATGGAAGGAAAGGGGTGAAAAAAATGTAACCACTGATGCAAAACACACAGGCATGTAGACGCAACAGAAAACAGGCCTGAAGAGAAGGAGAGTCTGCGTGTGGTACAGTGTATGTGAGGACGGCTACCTCCAACTCCCTCAAGGCGTTGTCACACTCCTTTTGTCCCGCTGCTTGCTGGGTACAGATCGTGATCAGCTGGTTAATACTCTCTGTCACTGCCCTGAAACACACAGGCAGCCACACAGGCTTTTTAGCTCTCACATGTGTCCTCCGCATGCATGCTCAGCCTGGCTTCACTCACACTCACTCACACATGCTTTTAGCTCCCCTACTCAAGCATGGCACCGCTGGCCACTCACTGCGATGGGCTAACACGCCGCACAGGAGTGCAGAGATTGTCTTGAGTTTGTGTTCAGCCTTGCTGAGCACAGACAGGCCCGAGCCAAGGCTTCCATCTTCCTAATTAGACAGAGAGAAGTCAGTCAGGCCCAAAGCCCTGTGGGACCAGCTGTTGGCTCCTCACTACGTACTCCCTCTAGCAATGCTGAACAGGCACAGCTTGGGAATGGCATGTGGATGCAGCAGGAAGACGTTTTGTGACATTTACATTTAAAATCACAATTTCCTTCATGCTCGAACATGGAGCAGGATTCATACTTGGGACAAAATGGTTCAGTTCACCAGCAAATAGTGTATGATATTCATTAGAAACAAATAAAGAGAACATCTGACACATATCAGGTGCTATCTGCATCTTATCGCACCTTGCTGCCACAGCTAGGAGATTCTTAGCATTGGCTGCACCTGGATCCACAGACAGAGACTTGGCAGCCAGCAGCAGCTTACTGGACGCCATTGAGATGTTCTTCAGATTACCAATGACTTGGATCTGGTCCTCCTGGCTCTGCATGAGGAAGGAAAAGGAAAAATACAGGTGATTTTTAGTTTCGAGTATTTACTGTATCTGGAACAGCTGTCAAGGGATAAAGTATTGCAAAAAATGTATCTACCACCTATATCCTCTCCCCTCACTCAGCAGGCCGCTTTGAGCCTGATTAAAGCTCGAGTGTCATGCTACATCAACTCCAATCCCAGACGATCTTTCCAAATTAATGAGCAAAATAACCAGAACAAGAACATCACAAGATCTCATTACATCTGACTGTGTTAGTGCTCTTGGGGACAATCATACGCCTAAATGAATTAGATGAAAAGGTCTAATTAACAAATGACTTAAATAGCTTAGGTAATAAGTGACACAAAAATATGAGCTCGGCCACTCGGCTTTAAGACGTTGACGTTTTTCCATGAAAGGTTTGAATTCTGCTCTCCATGTGTAAAATACTGGCTGAAGTGGATTACCACTGAACTGTTTTAATGAAGTGTGGAGGGGGTTGACTGATCATGAAACCTACTTGGGTGTGTCCTGCCATCTCAATGCCAGCATCCAGGAACTCATCAAAGTCTTGGCTGAACTTTCCTGAGGCCGCAGCCAGCTGGCTGCTCGTTCCACGAGAGGAGTGGACGACCTCGCCTGCAGAGTGGTTGAGTTCAGCTGCTGTGTGGTTCAGATCACTCTGGGCCTCCTGGAATGTCTTACTGCAGGGAGGGAGCTTCAAAGACGAGACACACACCAATTAGGGCACACTGTAATACACAGACTATCAAAAATCAAGTCAAATGGAAATATCCTGCTCAGTTGTGGGGTGGTATTGTAATGTTTGTGTTCGGTACAGATGTTTTTGTGTAACTACAAATGCACTAAGAAATCCACAAGTCAAGATGGGACTCACGATGTCCACCAGCAGCTTCTTGCTGGCCTCTCCGATGCTCCTGAGAGCCATGTCTACATCCTTCTGGCCTGGCAGGCAATTCACACAATTATTCAGAGAGTGCGACACTGCTTTGGCCACCTGAAACACAGCACAACGCTCCGTCAATGGACTGCCATTAGTCATTCTAACAATGTGCTGCACAATACAAAGTCCCAGAGCAAAGCTATGAGGGGAAAACATCTCAAATGCAAATTGGGCTCACAGCGGTGCACAGTAATCCGTGTCACTAATTTATGCTGCTGTCACAGATATATGCCAAACAATATGTTTATCCCCTGAAGGGCTGCAGGAGAATGAGCAGTTTTACTCTGGCACTCCTGAGAGAGGAATACCAGGCGAGAGACAGAGCAGAGAGAAAATAGCAACGCTTAGAGGGGATGATTGTTATGGAAAGAAGAAATGTTCACAAATCAGTAGAGGAGAGAGAGAGAGGGGCCTGAGAGGAACAATGTGATTGCTGCATGAATATTACTGCTGCTGAGTTATATATTACTGGGAGCTATGCTACCTGTGCCAGTCTCTGCTGACTCTCAGCGTCTCCTGGATGAACCAGGGCCTGATGGGCTTCGTGGATCAGCATGGCCGAGCCCTCCATGACACACTGGGCAGAGTCTAGCATCGCAGCTGCCGCCTGAGGCTCCTTGGTGCTGGCTGCTACACCTCTGGCTGCTTGAGCCAATGTCCTTAGAGCCTGGGCCGTTTCTCTGGCAGCCACACCTGGGAACAACCAACCACATGTTGAAATCACAATGAATCATTTTGATCATAGACAAAAGACGGAGAGAATACCATAAGGCAAACCAAATAATATCAGAACAAGTGAAAACACAGCCTTTCTACTGTCGTAACTATGGATGTAATATTGTACAGAAGAAATATGATGTTCACTTTCCTCTTGTTGAACACTGTTATGTCGTGAGAGTAAGTAACTGTGTCTCTGTAGAAATTAGAAGTGACATTTTACTAAACATTAATTTCAATCTAATTAGTTTTACTTTGCAGCAGTCTCTGCTTAAGCGATACAAACTCAGAGGTATGTGTATTTCATGTCATTACTATAACTGTAATTGCATTGTGCAAATCAGCAGGCAGGGGCTAGCCGTACCACACTGAGAACAAACTGTGATACTGAAATGCCCTCATTGTTTAAATAAATGAGTTAATATAATAAATATGGCTCCACACGGGAGGTGCCCTTAACTTATTATACACAGAGCCGAGAAGAAAAGCAGCAAATTGCATCAAATTGCATTAACCAGCCAAGTGAAGCCATTTGCTGATGGAATGTTAAATCTAGTGAAAATAAGATTAATGAGTAGCGAGCAGCACCGTGGGCCACAGCATGAAGTGCTGCCTGGGAGCAGTCATTGTTAGAAATGCTTTTCTCTATCTGTCTTCATCTCTCCTCCCCTGAGATCCTCGATTGGGCCACAATCGGCGGTGGAACAGCCAAGCCACGTTGGATTCAAAGGGTTCAGTTTAAGGCAATAGTGATAGCATAAATAAAGGAGTCATGATTTCCTCTGCCTGCTTTTTCTTCACACTCCCACTTGGCACAGTTCGAAGAAACAACTTTTTTCACTCAAAATGACAGTCTGCAATGCACATATATTTATTAAATATAACCACTCTGGCAACGTAACTGCTGTAGACATAAGTAAATTATTTATCTTAACGCCTACTTAAAGCTATAGTTGGTAACTTTAATGAAAAATAACGCCTTTTATGTTTGCTGAAACTATCACTTTATTCACACAGCACTAAATGAAACAAAAAATCATATTCCTCTGCCTACTCTATTGCCTTGTAGCGCTACTAATCGCATTAACACATGTGAGCAAAAATAACCAATCAGAGCAGAGGAGTCTCTAACTCAATCGTGGCTTGTGAACTACGCTAGGCAGCACTGATCAAATATTAAGATTCTGTTATCGATTGTACATTTCTGTCCTTAAATGTTTTCTGAAACATATTTTGGTGTACTGTTTACCTGTTAACTGAGAAAGTTGCTCCAGTCTTCTCATTTTACAGCTAAACAGTACACTAAAATATGTTTCTGGAAACATTTTAGGGGAGAAATAGGCAATGCAGTGACAGAATCCTGTTTCATATTTAATAAACGCTGCCTAGTTTGGCAGTTTGACCACACACAAACAGTGATTTACATGTGTGACAGCTGTGTTAGAGACTCCACAGTTCTGATTGGTTGTTGTCGGTGTGCGGTGTGCGTGTGTGATTCTAGCTAATGCCATTAGAGGCGGTAGGAGGGGAGGAGGGACAGTATTTTTTCCACAGGCTATCTGTCTCATGTTTTTATTTCAGAATATAGTGACAGTTTAAGCAAACATAACACAAAGGTATTTTTTTTATAAAAGTAGCCAGCTGTAGCTTTATGATTCTATGACCTACTCTCTTTGTGTAATGCACTTCCTTTACCTGTATAATGTTCATTGCCCTGTGCGGCACATGTCAGCAACTGGGCCATGGAGGAGCCCACAGCCTTAGACGTACTTCCTAAATCCTGAGCACACTTCTCCAGCTGTGCGAGAAACAGAACACACAAATAAACCATGTGATTCATAGTCGTGATCTCCTCATCATGCTAGTATGTCTACAGTTGGATAACTACAGTATAATATTTCAGCTGAACTTTACAGCAGATGTTGCTGTGTACTGACCGTTTCCCCAGGAAGAGGTTTGAGTTGGCCGTCAATGACAGACATCTTTGCATCCTGCAGCTCACTCTTGAGCGTCTGTACAGTTTTGAGAGCTGAATCGATCTCCAGAGGACCGCAGGCTTCATGGGCCTTTAAGTGACACATAAGCATAAATATTTCTCACATGATGAACCCCGTGCATTATGCAGCACAGACAGGATGCCAGCCTATATGCTGTGCTCGGTATCTCTAAATGAGATCAAAGTGCTGGACTAACCTAAGCCTCACAACAAACAAGAGATAGCAACAAATTTCCTGCATCAGTGAGATGATTCCTGCTATCTCTAACAGTGTTAAGTATGGATACCTTCTGGGTGGCCGTCCTGAGCTCGGCCAGGCAGGTGGCCAAGTTTTTGGCACACTGGCCAAGTTGCATAGCAGCAGCCTGGTCAGCCACTGTTGGAACGGCTGACTTTGCAGACGTCACCATTTTACTCCCCGGCTGAGCAATGGTGACAGAAAAACAACAACAACAAATTCATAAGCACTTGATGAGCAGTTTTTGACAGTGTAAGTGATGACAGAGAGTTTGATTGTTGTGGACTGTGTCGTGGTGAAAGGGCTGACCTGTAAGAAGCTCTGGCTGGCCATGATGAGGGCAAGCTGAGCACCTAGCTCCTCGGGCTGGGCCTGGCTGCTCCTCATCCCCTGCACTAACTGGGGAATGCTATCTGCTACTGCCTGCAATAAAAACACAACAATAATCTATGCTTCATATCCACATCATCATGTTTGAAAGAGAAAAGTGCTGCCAAGGCTTCCAAATCGTACATTTTCATGGCAAGTTTTTTCAGCTCATTATTTGACATATTTTTTTAACACATCAGTAAAAAGAGAATACGATCATACCTTGCAGCTGTGCACTAGCTGTTGATGTGACACTGTATTTTTGTTAGAAGCAGCAGCATTTTGGGCAGCTGCGATGGTCTGAGTAGCAGCCGCCGCTGCCTGCTTAGCAGCTATCTGTTCAGGAGATACAAATGGAAATCATTTAGGCTAAAGTAAGAGAGTGGCGCCTGGCTGAGAGGAATAATCTCTCTGTGCAGTATTACGCTGTCATGTTCTGTACTCAGACAGAGTTGTTCTAATCAAACTAAGAGGGGCCACAAACCAAGCATTTTGTAAGAAGAGGGAAATGGCTCGAACTGCGGTGCTCAATCTATATTTCACAGGGTGTGATTGGCATTGCTTTCCCTTTGCTATGTTTCAGAAAATAAGGCAATGGAAACAGACTGCTTAGCTCACATTAATTCATAGACACAAGACTAGCTTTGAAGTAATGACAAGATTGAAAACAGAGGGAGAAGACATTCCTTGTTGAGTGGGTGAGCAGGCGAGGAGGATGATAAAACAGAGCCAGAATACATGATATCATTATACTGGGGGGAAAAAAAGAAGACAGGACTGCATGTTGAACTGACATGATAGGTAGGAGTAGCATTTTCTACATACGGTGTAATGTGCTCTCAATATTTTATTCCTATTTACATCTAAATAAAAGCATGTGCACATCTGCACGGCAGCTGAATGACAGTGTGTGAGGAGATACCAGGTAAGATTAATGAGGTCTTAAGGGGTGACTGTGATAATTATTACATTGCACACTTGCAGATTCATGACACTTTGGTCTTCAGTGGCTCACACATTTCCTTGATGGAGGCGACCGTTTGCGCCATTACTGTGACCATCTGATGGAAGGAGGCGGACTGAGATATATGTCTGATAGCAGGCTGATCCCAGCCCTGGGTAATGCATACTTTATGTGCCTAGGAAATTGAACATTGGGCGCTTTGGAGCTGAGAGGGGCTAGTCATTAGGGGCAAACTGATACCAAGGGCTAAACACAGATCTTTACACTCAGATAGCTCATTCACAGCACTAATGGGATTTATAGCTCACTGCTACGGGAAAAGAGAAATAAAACAGACAAATATACTAAATGGGCCATATTTGTACGAATGACTGCTGAGGCATTTCATTATTCTGGCATATGTTTCCTTAGCCTAATGTCTAAACTCTCCATTTATTTCAATGTTTATACCAAAGGGAAGGCAAAATGTGGGAGAGAGATATCTACGTGATATCTTTGCCAGTATGAGAAACAAGGGGGAGAGCTGTGTTTAGATCAAGGTCAAACAACACATAGATGAGAGCATGTTGGCTCCAGTGACTCACCTCCAGCCTGTTGACCAGTTTTTTCTTTATTGCATTCTGAGCAGCAGCATTAGTGGCTACACGCAGCCCCTCAGCTGCCTCTCTGAGCCTCTGCTGCTGGTCCTCGTTCTCTGGGTAGGCAGCCGCCCCCTGAGAGCATAAAACACAGGGACACACATTATCATGACACGTACATACAGTACATAACAATAGCTATCAGACGGCTGTAATGAAAGTTTAACAACTCCGGCTACACACATTCTGCAATAGATGCAAATAGGCCTTTAGTTCTGTCTGCGATCTGGCAGTTTCCAAGGAAACCGTCGGTGCCAGATTCCCACTTCCTCTTTGATAATGGCAGTGATGTGGTGATTAATGTGTCACAGATCAAAAACATCTAATGTGCCATAGGCAGCGTCTCACTTGCCTGGGTATTTCACACTGATTGTATCCTGCTCGACGGTGCCAGGGGCTTATTAAGAGCCACTGATGCTGCACCCTTTTATTTCAGATGTGAAATGATGATGGTAGCTAGTGCATACAGTAATGCCAAAATGTGTATTCTATCAAATGAAAGCAATTCAGTTCAGTTCATCTTTGCATGCATTCAGCATGTCATTACATGTGCAGGAACATCATAGCAGTGCTGATAGAAAAAAAGAAAAACTGAATAAAACCCACAATATCAACAGATGTGGATCAAACTGATTGCTTGTAATGGGATCAAACTAATTAGAAATGTGTCCTCTGTATTGATTTGGAAGTAAGTACTAATTAAACTACAAAAAACCAAAAGGTAATAATGAAAGAAAGCAGTTAGATTAGGTTGTTAAATTGAGGTTATTTAAGTAAATTGCATTACTAGTTAGGCATTTAAGCAAATATTCAATCATATTAATTGCACCGCATTCAGAGAGAACACCTGTTACGCTCTTACCTTAGCAGCCTCCACCATCCGAGCTGTGGCATCAGCCAGGAGTTTGGCTGCAGCCAGCAGCTTCTTGGAGTTGTCGACGTCAACTTCAGCCTCTGCATCAGATCTCATGGCGTTGACTAAGTCAGAGGTGGCCTGGGCTAACACCCTGGCCTGACGCACCATCTCACCTGTTTGCACATACAGACAGGACGTAAGTACACAGAGGCAGATGCCCCACACAAACATCAAGATTATCAACTAGGATGGCAGCACAAAGACAAGGCCATATTACAACTGAAATTCAGTTGGCGCTGCAAAGCTGATTTGGCAACTCTGTCCATTTCCATTTGTTTTTGTTTTCCAATGAGGACTGTCTGTTTGTTGTGCAGATCGCTGTACATTTGTATCCATTTCAACAGCCAGAGCTATCTGTAAGTTGACAGTTAGGTTTCAGAGTTGTCATCATCCATTTAGCAATAGTATTGTCTGGATACTGAGATGAGAGACTGTACAGTAGAGATAAAATAACCAATGGAAATATCTATTTTTGGCTACGCTAGTGACTTAAAGGGATAGTTCAGATCTTTAGAAGTGGTCGTATCAGGTACATATCCATAGTTTATTACCCACAGTAGTATTAGTGAGCATGCCCCCAAGTTGGAGCTGTACTGCTGTGGACAGGGTCAGTAGCAAAACATCTTTTTAGACACTTAAAAAAGTCCCATCTAAAAAAACTCTATAACAGTTTAAGTTTGCACTATATTCAGAATATATTCTCTGCTTTACCTTGCTGCAAACAGCCCTTTTCGACGGGGAACTGAGGCAATTATGTCGCTTTTTTCAAAGCCAGACTCCATTGAGAAAAACAGTAATTTAACATAGCCAAACACAGGAGCTGCTGGTCTGCTGCTGCCTCGATCAGTTAGTTTGTTTGTCTTATTATGTGACTTTGTCATTTATAAGGTTTAGTTTGTATTCACCAAACTCTCACAATAACACAAAGTCACAAACTGACGGAGGCGGTGGCTGACCAGCAGCTGCCAATTTAAACAAACTAAAATGACTGTTTTTCTCAATGGAGTCTGGTGGCTTTGATGAGGGCATAGTTTCTTCGCTTCTGTCTCGGTACTCCTGCCTGCTTCTCCAAACTGGGGGTGTGCTGACTGATATCTATTGTATATTGCACTGACTACTGATAAGTACCTCATACAACCTTACTTCAAATGATCCAAACCATCCCTTTAAATACCTAAACAAA
This sequence comes from Epinephelus moara, assembly GCF_006386435.1. NCBI lineage: Eukaryota > Metazoa > Chordata > Actinopteri > Perciformes > Serranidae > Epinephelus > Epinephelus moara. Next base: position 25,718,622 of record NC_065525.1, read on the forward strand.
GCAACAATACCTTATCTAATTAATGCAAAGCTTCGGTCCATCCAATACTGAGTTAAAGCAGCCATGTTCTCTGATTTGCAACATTCCTCACAATGGAATAATACAACCAAAGATACTAAAATGATAGTTATTTCAGTAGGAACAGCATAACCAAATGTCTGACCTTTGATGGTAAATGTACATCATCATATCAGCCAACCCTTGTGTATCACTAAGAAATGTCTGTATTGGTCCTGGTGTTGCTTAGTCACAAATTTGTTTTCACCTTCATGAACTTTTATAGCTGAAGGTTTCCATTGAGTCATCCTCTCTCACACAAATCAAAGTCTTTGGAATATATGTACACACCTGCTATAAAAAGCTGTGTTTCCCAAACACCCACCTCCAGCTTGAAATAACTCACCCAGAGAAGTCTGTGAAAGACAAGACATCTAGGTGCTTTACAACCTACATCCAGTGGCCTTGGTAATCAGCCAATACACTATCTGTAGAGTGAACTCTGATCACTGAACGCTGATCTATTGCTATAGATTTCCTAATTTTTTTTTTACTTGTTGATTTATGGAAGGTAAAAAGTTTGTCCTTCCAAAATCACCCTGGTCATGTGTTTCCTTTTAAGTTTCAAAGCCTCCCTGATGCTGATTGAGAACAGATTGAGAGCACTGTAGTGGTTTTGGATGACATGTTTCCGACAACCCCTTGAGAATTGGCTGGGTTTTGAAATTCTTCGGCCTCATGGCTTGAACCATAACAAATACCCCGAGCTTTGACAATGTTTCAACAGGGTTTTTTAGAGCACTTAACATAGACACAGATATGGACAATATCTTACAGCCCTCTTATGCAGTCAAAACACATGAGAACAAGTCAAGTGAAAGCAGGTTGTGATTAAAGATCACCTGATTTTTTACTGTCCAGAGACACTAAACAGCTCTACCGGACAATGTTCTCTAGTAAGTTATTTTTTTATACTCACCAGCATCTCCCATGGAGGTAAAAATGTTCTCTGTCACGTTCATGATTGTGTCCGTAGCCTGGTCGTAACGTCCAATGGGCTCTCCGCAGCTGGCGTAATGGCGCACATGCTGCAGCAGGTCGCTGAGGGCCTGGCTCACCACACCGGCTGCTGCCCCGACTTGCTTCAGCAGCTCGCCGTCGTCACTGGCCGAGCGGCAAGCCTTGACGCAGGTTTCCACAGAGCGGTCCACCAGCTTCCCGGCCTCGACAAGCTGCTCCTGACACACTGGGGAGCTGATGGTCGGGCTCACCACCTGCACCACACACAGTCGTTAGCAGAAGCTCATACGAATTGCAAGAGCTGAGGAGACTATTATGATATTAAACAGAATTTATCTACAGTAATAATTGTTTCATCTAACTAGGTACAAGAATTAAGGCCTTTAAAATAAACATGAAATTGTTTTTCATTTGTTTCTGATAAAATAAACACTAATTTCTTTTCATTTCCCTATTAAAATGTACCAAAGCCAGTGGTCAGTGTCATTCATTCTGCTTGAATGATAACCTGCTTGGTGGTATGTCCTTTACCTACTTGGCTACTGAGATGAACAAGTTCTAGATCAGTACCTTGGTGCAGGCGACCAGCTGCGAGGTGGACAGGGCACACTGAGTTGCAGCTGCGATCACCCGGTTCTGCAATATGGTGTCCTCGGCCACCTGGGCCACGTTCTTGGCCTTCAGGACTAACATAGCAGCTGCATTGGCCACTGCTTTGGCCAGATTCATCAGGGTGTCCTGCAACATATTAATCAATGTCCTTCACTGAAACACAACACAGCTGCGCACATGTGACTGAAGGGATCAGGAGAGTAAATGTTTTTAACTCAATTTGTGCAGTTGATATAGCGTGAACACTGGACGTCTATAGCACAAAGAAAAACATCAGTGTACAGTACAACAGTACAATTAACTTAAAGAAATACTACTTGTTTATCAATTACTCTACCGTGTTACTTTGATTTTGTTAAGAAAATACTGTTTTCTCTAATGCCTCCGAGGAGAGTGAAGAATCCAAAAATGGAGAAAATTCTCCATGAGCTGTAGTAAAAGGGGCCAGCATTTAACAACAGCAACAAATCATCTATTTACAAACTCTCACACAACTCATGCAGCATAATCCAAGTCTGATTTATCCAGTCATATGCTCAGTACTTCCCAAATAACCTTTTACGACAGGGAACTGAACTAAATTAAAACTGATGTATGCTCTCTTCTAAGCCAGACTCCATTGACAAAAACAGTAATTTTACCTCACTGGACACAGGAGCTGCTGGTCTACCACTGACTTGATCGGTAGTTTGTTTGTGTTATTGTGTGACTTTGGTAAATCTGAACTTACCCTTTACAACACAATCGTCACACAACAACACAAACAAACTCACTAATCGAGGCAGCGGAAGACCAGCAGCTCCCGTATTTAATGAGGTAAAAATACTCTTTTCTTTAATGGAGTCTGGCTTTGAAGAGAGTATAGATAAGGTTTCACTTTCTGTTCAGTTCCCTGTCTGGACGGGCTGTCTGTTTGGGAAGTGTGAATGAATGAATGAATATTTTTTTATTTCGGTTACATATATCTGAAAAAGAAAGATCATTTCTCACAAATTTTCTCATAGTCGGTAACCGAAAAAGGATTAGGCTGAAGCCCCAGGCTTATTTTTGCCTATTCTATATTAACCAAAGGATAACCCAGAATATCAACTGTACCAAAGAAAGGAAATATATATATACTTTATAATCTAACATATAATCCTCAATTATTTTAAATTTTAACCATTTTACATTATAATCCATAATCAATTTGCATTTTAAAGCTTTTTAAAAACTCAATAGAGAGACTCCCAAGACTGAAACTGTATTTTACATTGGTTCTCACTTTACAGTACATGTTTCACACATAAACAATCCTCTTAAATTATAATTTCCCCCTCTTAATCTAAAAAAAATAGCTACTAGTAAGTACTGAACATATGACTGGATAACAGAGACTTGGATTATGCTGCATTAGTTGTGTAAGAGATCGTAAATTAATGTTTTGATATAAAAGTGGTCGCTTATAACTTCAAGTTGGAAAGAATTTTCTCAGTTTTTTGATTCTTTGTTCACTGGAGGCAATTTTATTCCACGAATTCAAGTGAGTAACTGATTTTCAAATGGTCATTTGGGAGGTCAAGTATTGCTTTTGGCAGGAGGCAGGTAGTGTTTATGAATTTTAGGAGGTGAATGATAAATTATATCTGTTATATGGTAAAACAATTGATCACAAACTGCATTAATCCTAGAAGCAGTATTGGCTCAAAGTCCATGAGACCAAGAAGTCAGATAGTATACCGGATAAGCCCTTTTCTCCATGGATTATCACTAAAGAGAGTGCTATCAAGCCATTAAAAGACATCTAGGGACGAAAGGATGTGTGTGTGTGGCAGGTAAATGAATTTCAGTGTAAAAGCATAAATGAGGAAGCTAGTGAAGGCTAGGGATAACCTTGCGTTAACTGATGTCTGAGACACTGTAATGTTGTTTTACTACTAGAAGCTCTCCTTTTGACACTTAAAAATAAAATATACATAAAGTAACAGTCTAAATATAACGCATGAGGTGATTACTTGAGTGTGTATTGACATTTTTAAATGGGGCCTGAGAGTATGTGTGTGTCTTCCTGTTTGGCCGGCAGTGTCATAGGAACAGTGAGTGGGTGGTGTCCAACCTGGAACTTCTCATCGGTCTCGCCCTCCCCCATGTGACGGAGCAGGTCCCCGCTGGCCTGTCCGATGCTTCCTGCCGCAGTCAGCACCGTCTGTCTGGGCTGTGCGAGGATGACATCACCACAATCATTACTCTGGCCTGGCCTGTTCTCACACAGGCCTGATCTAAAACAGACTTCTGGATCAAAAATCATCCCAGAATACCTTCATCTTCTCTGGGACATTGATAAAAATCAAAACATGCAGTTCATACACCGTATGCGGCTTTGTGGCTACCGGGATTACAGAGGTGGATGAGGTCCAAGTCAGTACAATAATCAGTGGGCGTCTCACCTCAGCGGCTGCGGGCTCAACAGATCTGAGCAGATCTGACACAGCTCCTGCCAGCATCCTGGCAGCGCCCATGAGCTTGTGTCCGCTGCCCACCTCATCGTCCATTAATGCTGCAAGCAGCTTGACACCCTTGGACATTTCCGTGAGGTTGGAGGAGATGGTGGTGATGGCGCAGCCCACTGCTGTGTAGTCAGTGTCCGTGGGCTCACCTGTGAGAGAAGGATCGCCATCGTTAAAAAACTACACCTCTGCCTGTGCATCTTAATTTGTTGGGCTGCTGCCACATTGATTCAGCTAATCCACAGGGCAGCTTGCGTGTCATATGCTGTAACACACACATCAGTGTCAGTGTCATAATTAGAGCCTATTTGAGATGGTTCCACAGAGATGAGCATGTTGATGAAGCAAGTGGCCGTGAAGAAGAAGAACTTTGTGTTAGCTACTGGAGGGAATGTAAGCGCAACCAAACAGATGGCGAGTCAAGATTAAAACCCTACAAAAGGCTGGCAGGAACTTGACTGGCGTGGTGCCAAGCAACGAGGGGAGCAGAGAGAGCCAGTAAGTTGAGCTGTAGGACAACAAGTTCAAGATTTATTTATCAGTAGAAACATCTATCAGGGAAAGAATTGGAAATGCACTTTTGTTTAAGAGATCATCATCAGCGAGTGCTTAACGCCGACTTGGAAAACATTTTTTTTTATTGATTCACACCTTGGGGTTACAATCATGTACGGATAAACAATATTTTCACAATACTGTCCAACTCAAGCTTCACGAACCAGCATTCTGGTGTAGAAACAGATGAATACCAAAGCTGTTTAGTATTCTCCCGGGCACTCACCTGCAGTGAGATTGACCACAGATGCTGTTCCAGCGGTGATGGCATCAACCTGAGAGTGGATTTCATGTTTGGATTCATCCACTTTGTTCTGAACCCAAACCCTGGATGCCTTTCGGTGGAGGAGGAAAAGGAGAGCTATTGGCTTTCATCACAGTGGGTGATTTTCAGCTCGTATAAACTTTCTCGTGCAGGATTAAAGGACTAGGGCTGTACAACACCTACGGCTTTGGAAACACTCATGCATTAAATACAGCCTCACTATTTACAGGCAGTTCTGTATCCTAATTATATTTGAGAAATATGACGGACTTTGATGTGACGGGAATGCTTAATTCTATCTAATCTGTCTTTGCTTTGCAAAACCAGAGGCTGCAATATCAGAAAGCACACATTCATGAGTGTTACAGAAGTGGAGCTCAAGGAGTTGCTGTAACTGATGGGGTGCGGGGGAGTAGCGTATCTATCCATGCTGCATCTATTCTAAAATATTTCTCAACGCTGTGGAGTAATTGGGAAGGAGACTTACCAAGTCATGGCCCAGCGGAGGCAGATTATCTACATATCCCAGGTCAGCCTGAGCCTGCTGCACAGCCTGCATACTGCTGTTGATGGTCCCCATCAGAGCCTGCTGAGCCAGACTCTGAAAACAACAAACAACACAGACACACAATGTGCAAATGACAAAAGTAATTTAAATACACACTGTGTATTATATGTGGGTGCAAAGCTGTGAAGCTCTCGGTTTTGCAATCTAGTGTCTATAAACCGCAGGAGACAGATGGGCTTTTAGTGTGAATATGAGGAACCTTTCATTCCCCATCTCACTCACAGCCCTCTTCATATTGTTCATTGTGGTTCACTGATGACAGCGCGGACCACAAGCAATATTTCAAATGCAGCAGATCAGATTTACATGATGTTACATGATGTACCTAGACACAAAATTAGAGAACTGAGCACAGTGGCAGTGCTACATCATTTTCTCATCCCCCTTAGTCCACACACAGTATTTTAATGACACAGATCAGCACGGGGTTGGATGCTACCATTTCATGTCAAAATATAATAACACAGGGGCAATACGACATTTGTACAGGACACTGTGTTTGGTTCCAAGTGCAAATGCTCTTACTCACCAGTGGGGGCATGTGTCCTCTGTGCATCTGCCCTGTTGTGATTTGCTGCTGGGCAGAGGGCATAGTACCCACATTGAAGGTGTCAGGGCCGCCAATAGAGCCGGAACGAATTATACCTGGAAGTGCTACCGAGCCGTGCTCCACGCGACCCACCCGATTGAACTGCTGCTGCAAAATTGTGGACCTATACAAAAGAAGAAGAGATGGGAAATGCATGCTGAATTTTGTAATTGAACACATTTTAATCATGAAGTTGTTTCATTGCGAATACATATTCAAAATACAAACACAGAATGCATTCAGATCTGAGGACCTGAGGATCTAAATCGAGCATGTGTGTAGTAGAAAGATTATATACGACAAGGTTGCAGATCAATCAATCAATCAGTCAGTTTTATTTATAAAACCCACTATCACAAATCACAATTTGCCTCATAGGGCTTTACAGCATACGACATCCCTCTGTCCTTAGGACCCTCGCAGCGGATAAGGAAAAGCTCCCCCAAAAAAACCCCTCCTCAGGAAGAGCAACTGAGGAGGGATCCCTCTTGAAGATGATGTGGTTCTGTTGGCTTCATCACACCATGACCTCCAGCATGCACTGGGGCAGTTTGCAGCCGAGTGTGAAGCGGTCAGGATGAGAGTCAGCACCTCCAAATTTGAGGCCATGGTTCTCTGTCAGAAACCGGTAGATTGCCTCCTCCGGGTTGGGGTAGAGTTACTGCCTTAAGCGAGGGAGTTCTGAGTATCTTGCAGTCTTGCTCAAGAGTGAGGGTAGAGTATAGCATGAGATGGAACAGTGGTTTGGTGCAGCTTCAGCAGTGATGCGGGCTCTGAGTCGGACCGTCGTGGTGAAGAGGGAGCTGAGCTGGAAGGTGAAGCTTTTGATTTTCTGGTCCATCTACATCCCAACCCTCGCCTATGGTCATGAGCCTTGGGTAGTGTCCAAAAGAATAAGATTGCGGACAAAAGCGGCCGAAATGAACTTCCACTGTGGGGTGGCTGGGCTCAGCCTTAGAGATATAGTAAAGAGGCTGGACATGCAGAGGGAGCCGCTGCTCCATTGCGTCAAAAGGGGTCAGTTGAGGTGGTTTGGGCATCTGATCAGAATGGGTGCCTCCCGCTGGAGGTGTTTCAGGCACGTCCCACTGGCAGGAGGCCCTGGGGCAGACCCAGAACATGCTGGATGGATTACATATCTCATCTGGCCTGGGAATGCCTTGGGGTCCCCCAGGAGGAGCTGCAAAGCGTTGCTGGGGAGAGGGACGTCTGGGGTGCTTTGCCTGGCCTGCTGCCCTCGTGACCCCGCCCCAGATAAGCGGATGAAAATGGATGGATGGATGGATGGAAGGTCAAACTAAGTGAAATACTGGATCGTGTATATGTCTATACAGCAGCACTGCAAAGTGACTCATTAGGATGTTTTAGAGTTGACAATTTTCCTTTGTGTTACTTGTGACTGTATCTTTAAATTCTGATAATTGGCCCAAATGAAAATGCAACAGTTTCTAATTTAGATGACGAAAATTACAAAATTATAATTAAAACAATTATCACGCTAACAACTGTTCCCACGTTGAGCAGGCATTGTCAGGAAAAAATATTGTACAGGGGAAAAAAAAAAAATGTCTGTTTTTGTGCCCAGCTCAACAGATGCTCCTGACTCCATTGGTTAATTATGGCTTGTTTTGAGAGGCAGCAATTATGTTTTTGTGCTGAGAACCACAACATGAGTCAATTGGCCCATAAGCAGCAGGAATATGATGCCCCATTCTGCCAGAGAGTGGTTTCACTAAGAGCCATGTGGATTTCCAGTGACAACAAATTTCCAAGCTCTGTGTGATAGAGCCCTGGTCCATCAGCATTACCTTTGTTTTTATCAGTTACTAAGCTACACGGGGAAAATCAGGAGGGACGGCGACCCACTGGGAGATAAAAATTACTGAATAAAACAGCTTCCAATGAGATGATATCTAACCCTGCGTGGTATCTCAACTTCCAAATGATGTAGCTTTCTTTCGTGAAATAAGATGATAATTTGGTGTCTTCGCCCCGAGGCAGGTTTTGTGTTTAGGTTTGCACAAAAAAAAAAATCCGATGAGGAAGCAATTTAGCTTGTTGTATCCTGGAATATCGAAAGCAGTGTTAGTGTTGTTTTAAAATTCAAAGTGCTGTTTTTGTGTTTAATTCTAACATTACCTCTCTTGGGGGTACTACGCTGGGCTGGCAGAAATGTAATGAGGTTGAGATTCATGGAGAATTACTAGACTGTGCTTGCTGATTCAGAGCGGTCAACATTCTCCTGCAGTAGATAAAACACAAGTGCTACTCACTTCTTAGGGGAAACTGATTCCTCCAGCATGGTGGATTCCTCATCTCCCTCAAGGCCGAAACGGTCCTTACTCTGCTTCTGTGGAAAGAAAACACCACAGTGAGCAACAGAGGCTAAATGTGAGGATTAAATGTATGCTATATTAAAGGTCCAGTGTCTAAGATTTAGGGGGATTTGGCGGCATCTAGTGGTGAAAATTGCAGATGGCAACCAGCTAAAATCTCTCCCCTTTTAGATTTCATTCAATGTTCACTGCTCAGGAGGTTTTTACAGGGAGCTGAATTATCTGCAGAGGTCTCCTACTATCCAAAACTAATGGATTAGTTGTTTAAACCGGTAAAAAACACTTAGATAAAGCAGTTTCACGTTACAAATCAGTGTTTCTGCGATGCTATTTGGCTCATCAGAGATGGGCTGCTAGTCCAGCACCTGCTAATATGTGCTCACCTTTTCTCTCTGACAATTTAGGGTCCGGTGTTCTGGAGGTTTTAATCGGGAGCTCATTTATCCACAGCAGTCTCTTCCTCTCCAAAACTAATAGATCAGGTGATTTTTAACCAGTAAAAACTATGAATAAAGCAGTTTCACATTAAAAAAATCTGTGTTTTCCAGCATTCTCATAACAGCTGCTAACTATGGTGGCCAATGTGAAAACACAAATGGTTGCTAATTCTAAGATAACAAAAACAAAATTATTCTTATTTTCAGGTGATTATACACTAAAGAAAACATACTAATTATATTAAATTCCATTTCTGCAAATAACCCCCCCTAAATCCGACATCCTGGACCTTTAATTCAGGTTTTTAGATTTAGATTTTAATTACTTGCCTTCTTAAGAATGATGTCAATGTATCCAGCGATAAGTTGGGAAATCTGCTCTCCTTCTGTAGTCTGGACGGAGTAGTAACTCTCCTGGTACTCCCCGAAATCCTTTGTAATGCATTGAAGACGGCAGAGATTCAGGGCAGCATTATCTGGCATTGCTAAAACATTCCACACCTAATAAGCTTCTATTTCTCCAAAGAGCTGATTAAAAATGAGATGTAGAGAGTCCCAAAACTGCTCACTTCAAAGCACTCTACAGAAATGCATGGGTGAATATTTTCGGTTTAAATCAATGTTGGCAAATATACCTTAGAGTATTTTTTTCAAATTTGCATAATCTATTAATCTTTAAATGGAGAGCTCCTTTCCAATACGGGAGGAAAACAGACAGTACTGTTGCCAACAGCCGGTAAAGAAAATTGAAAAAGCTTTCAGATAAATAATACATCTAAATTCTGCACATTCTTCCCCGGGCATCTATTGTTAACTCAGATGAAAAAGCTGGCTAGCACGCTGAAAACATTCAATATTGGAGTCTGAGGTCTCAAACAATTTTTAGGATGCTGTTTGTATTGGGAAATGAAAACTGAGGGAAAAGACTGAATATGTGATGCAGAACCGTGTAAATCACTGTTCACGGAATAACTGAATATGTGCACAGGATTAGGAGTGCATAACATGTGACTCTGTAAGGAATGCTTAGGATTTAATGCAGAGAGTACCAGGGTGAAGCTCTTGGGGGAGGCAGCCCATCTCTTGACTGTTGTCAGAGGCCACTCCTGCACAACATCCTTCGTCTTCTCATCCACTCGCATCACTGACTCTTTGGTTATCCCCAGCAGCCGTGGGACCAGCTTATTTTTACCCTTCATCTTTTCCTGTCAGATAGAAAAACATCAGACAACATTTACGTCGGAGCCAAACACCTACACAAATGATTCATTCAACGCAAAAACCGCCATGCCATTCTGCCAGTGCTGTCGTAATACATACGCTGTGTCCGTGGCTTAAAGCCCTGAACGGAGGAGGAGGAGGGCAGCAGCTGTGAACTGACCCAGCAGAGTTCAGCCTTGTTTAACTGCTGCTTTATTGAGCAGGGTCTCCACAGGGTTTAGTCACTGTCAGCACAGCAGCATGGTGCTTCCACCAGCTCTCTGCCTGAGAAGCTCTGGTGTCCTCCACTCTCTGCCCACTGAAAATCTATTACGGCTCACTTCAGAGACTGAGCCTACACTTGGCTTCCCTCCAGGGGTGCAGAGGACGACACAAAAATTATCAGTTTGTAAAGACGGGGGAGTTCAGAATACGTACATTTCATGTCTCCCAGCTATTGTTCCTTTTCTTTTTTTTATCACTGAGAGCTCTGAGAATCACACAAAGGCCAACAAGTAGAGCAGCTCCTAGGTTCAGGGCTCTTAAACACAAGGACAGATAACATTATCCCATTGTTCATGATATCTTTGCACAAAGGTTTATTAAAAACTTCCATTGTTTTAGGTTACTTTACTTGAACGTCATAATTATCAAGGCTGGATTCAAGCAGGAAGTCTGATCTTTTAATCTGAAGTGGCTAGCTGGGGCATTATATTATTTTAAATGCTTTGACCTTGACCTTGTCAGGGAAAATCGGCTTGTACGGGAAAACAGAACAGATGAGGAGTCTTTTTATTGTACACACCTGCATGCATAGCTGCAGCAAACACACACATACGGGCTCATTTACTTCCCATGTACAGTATTTTCGTGTCTGAGAGGTTTACAGCAACAGAGGACTTGCCAACCTGCAGTGATTAAAGACTGACAGATGAGAAATGGAAGGTTACAATAAACTCTCAGATGTGCTTCAACAAAGCCAGGTCTGTGCTTTGCCTCTGCTAGCATCAAGAGCAGAGTGCAGCTGGAGTGAATTATTTAACAGAGTCTTGAAATCTCCATCACCACGTCTCCTCATCGAACGCAGACGGCGCTCGTACACGCCGATGCGCACGCACACACACACTCGCGCACAATGATAATCTGAACCCCGCAGTTTGCTTTAACTACAGGGCCAAACATTCCATTTATCGTCCATTAAGACCCCGGCAGACAACTGCACTCTTCCTCTTTTCCCCCTCTTCCCTGCAAGTTCGTAACCAAATGGGCTGCTGTCAGAGAGCTTTTATAAAACCTGCTGGTGCGACTTCATCCCATTCGCATGCTGCACTTCCATTCCACTTTTGTGTTCGCCAAACCAGAACAGAACAGAATTGCTATTGTCACAAGTATTTCACAGCACTGAGTGTGCTGCTGAACTGCAAATGCACAAGCTTCCACGCTGGAGCCTCTGATTTGTTGTGATAATGGGGTTCTGTGGTGTTTTCAACAAGCTTTCATACCTGTGTGACGGCACAGTGTATATCAGAGCAGCTCTCTAATCACAGCTACCAGTCATTAGCACAGAAGCATCATGCGCCTGTTTTCTAGAACCAGATGTTTCATTAACGCGATACTGCTCAGATATTACTTAAGGGAAATCTTGGTTTTATTTTCATATCGTCATATCAGTGATGATAATATTGCACTGTAGGTACTGTAAGTTAACTGCTGAGATCTGCAAACCTGGCAACTGTTTAGCCCATTATCTACCACTTTAAGTGAGTGCCCATGAAATGTGAAACAGTCCCTCATTACACATAACTAACACGAGTACGATAGGTAGAAGCTAAACCAGGAAGTCTGTCTGCAAACTAATGGATGGTTTGGTTTTACCATTCCCCTTTGTTTTCTCTTCCAAATAGATTTTTTGGGTTTATTTAAAACCTGTATGATGATCTAAGTGCTAAGTGGCTCTCTTCTCATCAGGCTTTGTTTTAGTGATGCTGCTGCTTTCAAGATTACAGGCATTAGGGGCTTTTAATGCTGTGCGTTCCAAGAGCGGAAGTAGGCAAATGCAATGGAGACTTACTTGAGCAAAACCATGGCGCATTCAAGTTACAAAAGTCACCGTAGTGGCTCATATTGTTCCAACAACAAGCCAATCCATTATTTTTTACGTTTAAGTGACTTTCCATTGGATGATGGATTGCTTGCTGAGTAACAGGAATCTGAAGAGGCGAATGCGCCACGTTCAAATTCACAGTGGGAGCACCTATGTCTGCAGTCTTTATTTTAATAAGGAAGGTGTCTTTTCAATCCCGAAAGGCTTAAGACATCTTAAAAAGGGAGCTGTTCTGTTGAGGTGAGCCTGAACGACTGCGGAAGGAGCCAAAAGTGACAGTCGACATTTGAGAGGGCTGGCAGGAGACTTGGTGTTGATGTCAGGGTCAGGGCTGGGTGTAAGAGGTATGTTATCTCAGCAGGTGCAGCTTTACTGCCTCCACCTGGTAAGTTTAAGTGCCTCCCGGTGAGAGTCGATATTATACTGACATCTAAATGGCAACTTGTTATGAAAACTTGACTGTGTGTGCTAACTTAGCATGAAAATCATGGAGCTGTTTTAAAAAACACATGTACTATGTTGGCATGTAACACTAACATGCTTAAATATTGTAATGTCCTGATGAAAACGTGTCTGTGGTTCAGCTGAGATCAGTTACTGTCTTCAGCAGGTTGTGGACTTCGTAAAAATAATTTTCCCCTCTACTGTCTGTGTTTTTAACAACTGGCAAGCTGCCTTTGCCTACCTGCGCTCTGGGAATGCACAGTGTGAAAAGCGCCTATAAACTTAAGGAAATGACAACAAGAGGATGAGTTGTAATTATCCTTTCATGGCAGCGATGATAGTCTTTGTGGGACCATTTGTCCATTTGTGAACATACCTTTTAAATGCGGTAAAGTAGCATGGTTTCATCTCTTACCTTCACCAGGAAGAAGGACACTCCATATGTCAGCAGGGACCTGGCGAGCTTCACATACTTGACTTTCGCCTCAATTTCCGTCATCTCTCCACAGTTTTTATGGTCCTGGACAAACAACAGCAGTTACATCTCCACCTCCTTGACGGACTGATCATTACACATGTTATGTGTTATGATATGTGATCTGCGTGTTTTGTATTTTGCCAGTTTATGCCTCAACAGAGAACAAATGACTATAATCCCCATGGGCCACACACAGTTTGAACCACATGTTTTTTTCTTTTTAAATGCAACATTGGAGCGATGCTGTGTACATACTTGGAATATTTTCTTCTCGGACCCTCTCTGCTTGATGTACTCCTTAGGTAGGAACTCCTTCAGGCTATGGGAGATAAATGGCATTTTTACATGGTTACTCTTTGGAGCTACAGGCATTTCCTTTTCTGTTAACATACCTTTACGTATGAGGTCATTCTTGCCCTACTGCCTACATATCAGAAAACAGTTGTAACAGCTGACATCACCCCTGAGCTTTCCACTGGAGGAAATCCCTGAAGCAACGGCCGGTGCTAAAGCAGGAGATAACCACTGTGCATGCACAGCTGTGAAATGAACACAGTAAAGTACAACATGCTGTACAGAATTATTGTGCATGTTGGTGTTAATGCATCTTTTTGATAAAAACAGCTTACTCCAGAAATCCGGGCTTGTGTTTGTGCTCCACGTGGGGTCCAAACTGGATCTGAGCCTGGATGCCGGCGAACTCACAGGCTTTATCAAAGGAGACGGGGTGGGATCCATTCAATATATCATCCCTAGCCTGAAGGAGACATGATGAGAGAGGGGAGGGGGGGGGAGTAAGTGAGAGGCAGAAACACACATCCAGGAAAAGGATAGAACTACAAAGGCATGAGAATTATCCAAACTTCAGCCAACAGAGCTCCATAATGAGCACTTCATTGTGTGCTTTGAATGCACCATGGCCTCAGAGAGGATGTCTTCTAAGTGAATGACTAAGTGTATTTCTAGAGCAGGGACATCATCGCTGAGGCTCATCATCCACACAGGGGAGCCAAATAAGATTTGTTTGTGACAATACGAGCCATTCTGCTGGCTTTCAAATGTAACAGCTCCAACAATTTGTCATCTCAGCCCATTACGTGTTATTAAAAAGGAAAACACATTACGGAAATGCATCAGTCTTTCACAATTTCCCATCTGCATTACAGAATGGCCCTCAATATGTTGGAAAGAAAAGCAACAACTAGATGGTCTTTTTTTTTAAATGAACAAAAAAAAAAAGAAAGGAAAAAAAAGAAAATGAAGGCCCAGAAAATAAGAAGAAGAACAGAAGGAGGAAGAGAATCAGATAAGAATAGGAAGAAGAATGGAAAGAGAAAAACGAGTAAGAGGAAAACTAGGAGGAAGAAGAAGAATGGGAAGAAGAATAACATGAAGAATATGAAAAAGTATAATGATGATAGGAATAAGAAGAAGAAAAAGAAAGAATAAGAGGAAGGAGAAGAAGAATGGGAAGGAGAATAGAAATAGGAGGAGGAAGAAGAAGAATGGGAAGAAGAATAAGATGAAGAATATGAATAAGAATAGGAAAAATAAGAAGAAGAGCAGAAGGAAGGAGAAGAAGAATGGGAAGAAGAATAGAAAGAGAAAGAATTAAAAGAAGAGGATAAATAGGAAGAAGAACAGGCAAAAATAGAAGGAAGAAGAAGAAGAAGAAGAATGGAAAGAAGAGTAAGACGAAGAATATGAAAAAGTGTATGAATAACAATAGGAATAAGAAGAAGAATAGAAGGAAGGAGAAGAATAGAAAGAGGAAGAAGAAAAAGAAGAGGAAAAATAGGAAGGAGAAGAATATGAATAAGAATATAAATAGCGATAGGAATAGGGAGAAGAAGATGATGATGATGAACAATAATAATAAGAAGAATATGAATTAGAATATAAATAACAATAGGAATAATAACAATAACAATAATAATAAGAAGGAGTAGAAGCTGGTTGGTGCTGTCGGGACCTCACTTATGTCTCAGTGCTATTTCAGCCAGGCTGTCTACATTATCCTCACCATTTAGGTAGATGGAAAGGGAGAAGCCTTTGTTGACATCTTTCAAATGGTTGTCAGTGTGTGCTGTTTTCTCCAGGGGGCAGTCAGCTCTGCCTATCCCTCTCTCCCTCCTTCTCTCTGTCTTCTCTCACTCCCTCTTTCTAGTTCACTGCTGCAAAATTAATGGCTCCAAAAGCTGAGAGGCCTCGCTGCCAGTGAGAAAGGCTCCATCCGTGCTTTTTAGCATTAGCATATCAGCGCACAGCGTGGACTTGACTCATTCTTACGTCCCATTACATCAATGAAAAACTAAGCAGCAGCTTACTGCTGTAATGAGGACAACAATCTCCTCCACTCACAATCAAGTCCTCTCCCCAGTGCAATTCACAGTGGAGTACATAAGCTCTTACTGAACACAAGAAGACACTCTAAAATTAGCCCTCACACATGCCATTCACTCCGCTACACACTGTTCACTAGACGGTATCATTGTGAAGTCAGATTCTGGGAGAACCAGATGTAAATTTTCACATTTTAGAGTACAGTTTATATTCATAAGTAGGCCTACTGTTTGGATGCAGATTGGTTAAAGTGGCAGAGTTATTTAGACAAAATAATTAGGTTGCAAGAGTCTCAGTGTGGGTTTAAATTAAGTTTACAATCTGTCTCACTGATACACAGAGGCCTGGAGTATGGCACAGCTACTGTATATACCAATGTGCTACCCACACATTAGCAGGTTATTATCATGTTTTTGGAGTTTCCTGGTTATGTGTTTGCATATGTAAATATGGTTGCAGAAACAAGGTCAAACCTTTCCTGGTTTGGAGAAACTCAGTTGTGCTAGCTGGAGCAATGATAGTAACTAGTATGCTGTTAGATGTAGACACTTTATCCAGGTTTTACAGACGTGTCCTCAACTCCAGTCCCCATTAACCAGTAAAACAAATACATATATGTTGATTTGCACCCTAAAATGGAGTAAAAAGGTAACACTGCTAATGCAAAGGATACACTTTATCTGTGTTGCTGTCATCCTCCACATCCTGGTGATAAGATGTGGGAGCCAATACACAGCAGAATGATGCATGCAACACTGGCCAGGAAGCCAGAAAAAGTGGGTCCATCCTAAATTGCTGTGTCAGTCAGTGTGGAAATGACGGTTGGAGATGCAGATGATCAGCAATCTGGATATTAGTCTATAGAGCTTGGTATTGGTGCTTGATACCTTTAGGTATTGACCGAAATAACCCAGTGCCAGATAGTGTAGAAACCTCTCCAGTCAAGCAATACAAGCATTCAATCCCTTAAGTACTCAGATCTAGAAAAAAATGACTATTTGTTAGGTTTTGCCCGCAGCCTATCACGGCAACTGCTCTTCAATCTAATGTGACATGTGATTGGCCCACAACCGCAGCAGCTACAGCACATACAGTATGTGGTGTGGTGAAGATAAGCGGTGTGTTTAATGGAGCTGGCATTTCAGCGTGCTGATCTTTAGAAGTATGGCTATAGCCTACTACATACCTGGTGGCATTTTACAGAACTTATTGTTTCCATTCACATGATGGGCATCAAAAGAAGTACTATATTGGTATCTATATCACTTTAAAGTAAGTGTAATTTTTTAAACAATACTAAACCCTACTGATTTGTTAAGAATTATGTATACAAAGAGGTAAATAATCATTCTGTCTACATGACTGTCATATTTATGTGAAGGACATAATGTAGGCAGAAACTCTCTACTCCTTGATGAGGTTAGGATAACGATGGTGCTGGTATGAGTGTATCAGCAGTGTCAACTAAGAGTCATGTTATAAGGACCGTGCTGGACACCTGCATGAATATGGCTGGAAATTGCTCGTCACATGACAGACAGCTGCGAATGAACCGGTCATTGTGAAACAGCTGATACCAATCAGCTAATGCAAACAGGACACATGGAGCACATGTTCTGATCACATGCTGCATATGATCAAAACGAGAATAATGTTAAGAAATGGGATACTGTTGGCATGTTGATATACTCATGGCTTTGCTTAAAATATATATTAGGCTTGTCACAATACCAGAATTTTAAACTTTGATATGATATTAGTTTAAAAAGTTATACTCAATACCTCTTTCAATAACTCGGCAAAAAATGGGCCAATGTTTTTTCTTTCTTTTATTTCTTATATTTTTATTTTCATATATTTTATGTTTCTTGGTTTCAGTATGATTTTATTATTGACTGCACTCCTCACTTTAGTCATTTATTTAGTTAATTACTTATTTGTTGACTTAGTGTTTCATTATAATGTTCATTATTTAATAATCATAGAGACCTGAGTTCTGCATTTCGTTCTTTTCGCTTTTTCGTTCATTTCGCTGGAATGACAACGAAGAATCCTTGATCCTTGATTTTACAACCTGCATCCAATGTAGGTACAGAAAAAGTCACCGAACACACACCTCCAATCATGTGATGGATTCACTGCTGGAGAGACTGTCATAACAGCCACAGTTTGAGTATGGTTGATATTCTTCCCTGTTGTTTTATTTGTGTGGCCTTGAGTTGAAAATCTGATTGCAGATTTCATTGTTTCATAACTTCATCATTATTTTAAATACTATTTACTATTAATAATGAATGAATCATTGGCTGGATCAAATCAATAAGCAGCCAACTAACAGGTACACGCTTCTGTTCGGTCACACAACCGGACAGATTTTCCTACCATGATTGTCAACAGACAAGACAGTGAGGACAGACTCTTGAATTTTCTCAGAGCGGATATGGCAAGTGATACAGGCGCTGGTTCTGGGACATTTTAATAGCGCTGCATGAGTGGAAGTGAAGCACAAGACATCAGAAGCTGTGACACATACAGCCCGAGGCTACAACACTGAGGTCAACCAGTCCACCATGGCACAGCAGAGCGCACACAGTATAATGCAGCCTTAAAAATAAATGCTGACATAGGGGATACACTAAAGCAACTAAATGCACACAGCGTTCGACCAGGACGGCTGCCAATAAATCAGTGAGTAAAGGAATTTTCAACAGCTTCATGACATAGACAACACGGTTATATTGTGAAGACAAATCCCTGAATGAAAAGATGAATTGGTGGGGTCATGGTGGCTCACCTAGCTACAGCAATGTACCTGAACTGTACCTTGGTTAAAATCCAACCCTTGAGTCTTCTATTTCTCTGTGTTATTTATTTTCTAATAAAGCAAATATACCTCATAAGCTCTTAAAATGCTCTCATGAATTCTTACAGACCTTTTGATGGGGAAAAACAAGATGAAATGATGTTACATCCTGTAGCACAGCTGGTCCTTGGTTACACAGGATTCGCATTATTTTGAATACAAATTCTTCATCTGTCCCTGCTCTGGACTACGCTGCCTCATGGTACAAATAGTCTTCTTTCAGAAGCAACTAAATGGAGCAAAAGTGAAAGCAAAATAGAGCAGGACACACAGGGTGATGCTATTGCTGCGGAGGTTTATCCTGGTCTTAGCACAAATACATGACAGAAAGGGAGTGGCCCAGTAGTAAAGGAGATTAGTCTGTTACTGGCAAAGCTTCCATTATGTGTATGTGTGTGTGAGTGTGTGTGTGTTTGCGAGTGTGTGTGGGTGGGTTTGAAACCATGGAAGCTCCGAATCATTAATAAACATTTGACATCATCGCTGATTCGCAGGGATGCTCCGTCAAAGAAATGCCAGCAATAATGTCATCATCTGCACAATCTGAATTCAATTACTCAATCCTGCTGAGTTTTTTTTTTTTTTTTTAGAGTAACAGGAATTGTGAATGATGTAAAAGAGGAAAATGAAGGGAGTAAAAAGCTGTGTTTTTTTTTTTAAAAAAAAAAAAGGAAAAGACAAGAAGTGAAAGAGAAGCCTGGGGTTTGTTCCACTCTGCTAAAGATCCCCTCTTCTGGCTCTGTTTGGCCTTTTTAACACAGTGACAAATTAGAGCCACTTCCATGTAAAGAGTCTCTGTGATCTGCCTGTGTGACAATCCGAGTGTGTGTGTGTGTCAGAGACAGAACGAGAGGGAAAGATGGATGGGGAAGTACGAGAGAGAGAGGCAAAAAGGAGGCGGCGGCAAGGGGCGGGGTTGTTATTGTGAAAGGAAATATGAGTCTGTGTTGAGAGGAGAGCATGATATGCACCGTGCTGTACTGTGTGCCAGGGTAACAGGGTGGGGATGTGTGTGTGTGATTATGTCAGAATGTGTAGGAGATGGAGAGGGAGTGGAGACAGGCGAACTAGAAGGGAAGGAAACGGAGGGTAAGAAAAATAGAGGCAAAAACAGGAACAGACAGATAGGAGGGAGGAGAGCAGGCGGCGAGGGTGGGTGGCTGGATGCCTTTTATGAACATATTCAGGAACGCAGCGGGGATGGGAAAAATGAAAAGAGTCATATTCAAACAGCTATACACATTTCACACATGGAATATATATATCTCTAAGTGAGCGCTGTTTTTGCAGAGAATTTGTGTGGAAGAGCGAGCAAATGTCTTTTGTTTGTATATTTCTTCTATAAAAAATGTTGCATCCAGCTCTGTGAGTGTATTAACTCTCTCCGATACTTTCCCACCATCTCGCAAGATACATCTGCATGCGTGTGTGTGTGTGTGTGTTTGTGTTTGGGTACTCCCTGCTGCTTCCAAGAGGGGTTAATGTGCATGCAATGATGTGTGCACTCTGCAGTGAGTAAACCCTGACTAGTGCGATACTGGACTCAGCTGACCCCCCTCAGGGAACCCCTTGGTGCCAGCATGGCTCCCTCAGTTTACAAAACTGGTAGAACCAACACACACACACACAGAGTCACAGATAGAGACGGAGAGAGAACAAACTTGTTAAATAAACGCACACCACCTCATTCAGACGTGACTCCACAAAGCCAAACTACATCTCTCTCCAACCAGATGCTATATGCCGCATGTTGGACGATTCTGCAAATAACAGGAAGTGTTTACATACTAATGGAACTCCTAAACCTCATGAACATACCACAGTCCTATTGATAAAACCTCCTCACCCCCACTCAAACTTGTGCTGTGCAGTCAGTTAATATTGAAACCCACAGAGCCTTTGAAGTTGCAGTGGGGATCCCCATGTTTCCAAGGACTCCAAGGCCCAGTCCAAATACACCCCTTGCCCCCTACCACTTAGCCCCACTGAGTGTCAAATGGTCCCTGAAATTTAACTAAAGTCCAGCAGCAAAGTCGCTGCACTTGTTAACCTCCCCTCTAATATCAGTGCAGACTAGCAGGGTAAGCACGGGTTACTCCAAAGTTGGCTGGTAATAATGCAGTGTTCTTTTTTACCTGATGACCGCAAAACCGCAAACAGGATGTCTATAGTCCACAGCAGAGGACAGCATATTTGTAATGTCCAGCAACACCAGCATCAGCAATGTATCAGGGTCTTGAAAGGGGTGTCCCATTTTATAGGGGTGGATTTCAACCACAACCTCTTTGTAACTTTGTTCCGAGAGGCAAGACGGCACTAGAAAATGAGGGATATGGGTAAAAACAAGAAATAGGATTCAGCCCAAATTTGCCAGGCTGAATTTTGGGGAAGTGAACAAGACATGTCGAATATTTCCATTTGAAGGAATGGTGGAGCTTTAGAAAACATAGAGTTTGGGTATTTCAGTCTAAACACTGTGAGTTAAAGAGCTGAAATAAGCTTATGCGAAATAGTGTGGATTAAGATGATTATCCAACCTTAAAGCTACTTAAAAGGAAAACTATATTTTCAGGTGAGAAAATGAAACACGATTCAGGAACCTAATAGCTTATTTTGTCAGTGCAAAGATTTCACAGTTTAGTGACATTTCCAGAAATGTGGCCATGTTCTTTGAAGTTAAAAATCTGCAGCAAAAACCAATGTCATCCTATTGAGTAGTGCATTCATTCAATCAGGTGTGGAAGAGATATTGTTAATCATGCATTGAACAGTCTACTCAAAATTATGCCTCAAGGTGAATCTGTCTGTGCTTGCCATAACACAAAGAATGGTAGGCTGGGGTTGCAAAGCTCATCTAGTTGTGTCCATTCTCCGATCATTCTCTGAGATAGACAATTGGACACATCTAGCAAACTCAAGGTCAGAGCCCAACAATGGGCAATACAAACAGCAGTGATGCTGATAACTGCATGTTTGTATGGAGAGGACAGGGGCTTTAAGTGGAGAGTTGTATAAAGGTAATGTGATGGTGGGAATCGTAGAGGACCTGATGGTTGCACAAATCAATATTTTTATATAAGCAATGAATTAAATGAGCATTAGTGATTGCCTGTTGTGACAAAGCCACAGATTTTTCCCATATTATCAACTCTGTAAGATGACAATATGCATATATAAAAACCTGAGCAGAAATGCTAATAATAGTAAATATTGCCAACCACAATTAACACCTCGAGGTTGTATGCCTCTGCAAACCTGTTAAGTTGCCATTACAGTTTGCCTCTATGACTGAAAACATGGATGCTTCACAAATATCTTCAACACGGCAACACAGAGGATCAGAAGAGTTTTAAGGTGTACACCCAACATAAGTGTCACCGATTTAGCATCTGACCACATTTCTCCCCTTTTGTTCCTGAGTTATGGCCCAAAAGGTGTTTTTGCAGAACTCTATGATGTCAAAGTGAAACTGACCTTTGACCTTTTGGATATGTGTGATTTTTTGTTTTCATAATGAACGTGTAAATTCTTGAGTTACGGCAAAAAAAACATGATTTGTGAGGGCACAGTGATCTTTTCCTTTGACCTTCGACCACCAAGTTCGAATCAGTTCCCTCTTGAGTCCAAGGAGACGTTTGTGCCAAATTTGAGGAAATTCCCACAAGGCCTTCTTGATATCACACGCATTTGAATGAGATGGATGCAAGGTCACAGTGACCTTGACCTTTGACCACCAAAATCTAATCAGTGTATCCTTGACTCAATGATCATTTGTACCAAATTTAAGGAAATTGCTTCAAGGTGTTCTTGGGATATTGCGTTCACGAGAATGGGAAAGACAGACGGACAACCTGAAAACATAATGCCTACGGCCAAGGCTGGCACTTGACACTTGGGGAAGGTGGAAAAGTCAGTGTACTAAAAGCAAATAAGCATATGAAAAAAGTTTCAGCAAACAAATGATGACTTACAGTCATACATATCGTCGCTGCATAAGCTCTCCTTGTCATCTCTGTATGACTTTGATCATGTTCCCTATAACACATGCTTATGTATGTGCACAGGGCTGTTAGCAAAACTCTTCCAAGAGCTGTAATGCTAGTTGTTCAAAACTCTGTATTTCCATTGTCCAATGTGACTTTCCATTATTATACATCCATAATTCTCCTTTGTTTGCGGTTTGACTGGCATTTTTTTAATTACATCACCTTGTTATGCTCACTCCTGCAGCAGCACCTGACTGGAGAATAAGCACCACCCACTGCTTATCCCAATGAACCAACTTCCAATATTTGCATAACAGAAGTGGATAAAAAAAAGCACATATATTTGCATGTGAAAATTTGTTTAAATTTGCACTACATTCGGATGGAAACCCAACAAATGTTGTGTTTACAGCTTATTCTGCTGCACATCTGGAGCTAAAGCTTTGCCTTCAAGGATTTATACTGTTGTGCCACTGCACAGTACGAAGCAAGGAAACAAGTCAAACCTGTCTGGACCACATCTGAGCTTCCCACATCTGTCTGTCCAGACCTGGCCAAATGTTAGATGCACACTACAACATAGTTATTGAGCCTAATTACACTGTCTCGTCTCCTCTGAGAAACATTGAACACTACAATTGCAGTGTAATTCATATGCTAGCTTGCCTTGGCCTCATTTTTCCAGGTTGGGCTGTAACAGCAAAAAATGTGTGTGTGTGTTTTTTTTGCTACACCAGCAGAAAGGTGTGTATAATTGTTTTACCTGAACATAGAGCAGGTTTAGCTGGACAGGATCCCGCGAGTCCACATTCTGGTCTGAATAGAAGAACTTGCGCCTGAGCAGCAGAGTCTCACTCTCCTCCACTCCCTGCTCTCTGAACGTCCTGCTGTGGTCCAGCCAGTTCACTGCCCAATCAATACACACACTCTGTTACACACTCATGCGCTGAAATGAAAAGACATTTGCTTTACAAAGATGTTACTAGAGGAGGATACTGATGGTGAAATTAACCAGGCAGTTGGAAAACGTGAGACAGATCAGCTTAGACAGACAATCAACCAGATTAATCACGGGGAAAGTGGAAACCTTGACGGAGCATGAGCAGTGTCATTTGCATTATTTTCTGCTGAGACGAAAGCTAGTTTTCAGCCAAAGTTGGAGGGTGATTTATATATTCGCATGTTTCAAAATTTAATTGGTGTCCTCTGGGCAAAAGATAACAGTTGTAATTCCATTAAACTTTGATATGTCCATGCAATAAATTAAACTTGAGTGATAAAAGCACATGTCCACATGATGGTGTTGAGTCAGATTCATTAATGCGAAAATAAGAAACGGGCGTAAAAGCCATCAAGATACCAACGACACTTCTGGAGGCTCTTTGCCAGCTCGCACTCACAGTCATCATCCGTGTGGAGTTTGGCTTTGAGCTTTTCCATCTTCCTCTCATCTCGGAGCAGCAGCGTTCTGTCTTTCTTCAGCGTCCCCATTCCTTCATCTTTCTTGTCCTCCGTCACCTCTTGAATGAGGGAGTACTCCTCATAGTTGGTGATTCCTGAAAAGGGCGCAAGTTAGCCAGGGGATTCTCAGAGGAGGAGATGCTTCAAACCCGGCAAGATAACCAGCGCCGTGATAGAGGAAGCGCTTCTGCAATTCTCCTCTCTTTTTTATCTCTTCCTCTGTGCTTTGAAACACAAGTGAAGGAAAGCTGGTACGGAGCCAGCAAACTAAAATGGGAGCCGATGAGGGGAAGAAGCCAAGCAGAAAGACCTACTCTAAACAAACATTTCCAATAAAGCTATCTGCCAGGCACACATCCCTCTCCTCCTCACCCAATTGAGCTTGATGGCAGCCTATTATAATTGAAATATACAGCTTAGGGAACACCTCTGTGACAGGCAAGGATGGCACGGTCTGGGCCTTCGGAGGAACACTTCAGTATTTATTATTAACAAGCTGGTTTGAGCTTGATAAATCATGCCCATCGTGCTCTGAACAAAAGTGATTAGGACTTTACCCGGCATACATGAATGCTCCAAAGTACTTAACAAATGCTTAATATATGAATTCAATAGCAAGTAATAATACAGGAACATAATGCAACTCAGTATGAAGTCAAGTGGTAAGACTTGGACTAAAAATAAAACAGAAGGATGAATAATTCAAGCCTTGGACGATGGCTTCACAAGATTCATGTTAGCAGCACTCCAGCAGACTATCACTTACCTATTCTGCTGCATATGGTGACAAGAAGCTCCCCGACCGTTTTCGAATCGTCCACCATGATGGTTTTCACTGCACCATCCAGCATTTTGATCTTCTGCGGCCTCTGTTTCTTCTTATACTCCAAAATATCCTGAGAAAACAGGAGAGGAAGCACAATGACATCCACAACCCTGCCGATCCGTTCTCTAAAGTAAACTGCAGTCGCTCCCCACAAGCAGGGGAAGCATAAATATCTCAGGTCCCTCTAGAAAATGTAAATCACTTTGGGAGACGGTAAGTGACACTGACAGTTCCCCACCCCAAACTACATGACTTAATCTTACCCCGTTTCGCAGCATGTAGTAATCCAAGGTTCTTCCTGACTCGAGCCAGATTCCTTTCCTGGGATCATCGTCAGACAGGAAGAGGCCGTAATCTGACGCTGAAACACAAAGTGAAACCCAGCGTGCGAATGTGGAATCTATAGATTTCGATTATGCAAATTACATTTTCTGAGTCATCCACCAACCTTGTCCTGTCTGGGCTTCTGGGACTCTCTCTCTGATGATCCTGCAGGCGTCGTACACAGGCGTGGATGGCTCAAACTGCATCGTCTTCACCACATTGCACTGGCGTACACAGATCTTTAGTGACAGAGCCACCATCTTGGTAGGTAGTATAATGGCCTCACCGACCTACACACCTGGAAAATACAGAGGTGGAGACATAATGTCAGGGTGGGAGTGTGTAAAGTCGAATCATCCAAATAGATGACCTGCGTTACGGCTGGTACCAACAAGTCATTATTAAAATGTCCTCTCGTAATACAATCCTGCTCGAAAGTGTGTAGTCTCAGATGCAGACTACAGCACCACAAAGCACAGAACAAATCATCACAATTATCTCCTCGGGGACATTTTTACCTGTGAAATTGAATGTGTGTTATGCCGTACCCCTGCCTCAGCAGCTCCTCATTCCTCCCTGCTGTTCTGCTGATAATAAAGGGTTAAGTGCATGGGGAGCTTCTGCCTGATTGCTGTGTGTGTAGAATTATCTGAACCAAGGCAAGCGACATAACCTTTCAGCAGCAAAAAGGGAAATAAGTGCAAATCTCTCTAATCGTCAGCAATAACAGGAGCCGAGTCAAAACACAGAAAATGACATTCCGCCGCTGCATCATTATTCGTTCTTCTCCTGGCTCGCACTCTTCCCCCAGAAGCAGATTTCACTGTGAGACAAATCAGTGGGTGTTTTGTCACATACTGCAATTAGGGTGAATCAGTTCAGGTATTCTGAGACTCATATGCGCAAAAAAGCAAAGAGACTGATACTGCAGAGCGTTTCTCCTCTTCCTTGACCTTGGCTTCAACAGTGAGAGGGATGAACATGATAAATAGGGTCATCTATACTCTGACGGCTCTCTGCCTCATTCTTAACTACATCATAGGCTTAAAATCTAGTTATTACTTTTGTGTGAACTAAAATGAGTCTGCCACACATTCATCTGTCTGGAGAATCATGGGTATATGAGCACAGATTCAAGTTCCCAAGTAAAGACGTTAGATTAATTGAAATATTATCAAAATCGCAATATAGCCAAGTGTAATAACCACATCACAGGAGTGGCAATTTTTTGATGAAGGTAAAATGTGTCACAACATACTGTTATAAATGAAGCACTGTGGTGCTACAGACATGCCCTAGCCTACAAATCATATTCCAGACGTACAGGAAAATGCTTGTTTGGTACAGACCCCAGCGAAAATGACAAAATCATCATTTTTAGATTTGTTTTCAGGGAAAAGAAAATGCAAAAGTCACCTTTCCCTCTAAAACTGTGACTCATAGTGCAGTATCTCAAAATAATCACAATATTGGTTTTTTTGCATATCATACATCCCTAACAGAGGTTACTATATTCTAAGGCTGCAATAATAATAGTCATTTTAAGTCAATATGTTGGCTATTTTTCGTGTTAAGTGATCAATGAATTAATGGTTTGGTCCATAAAACTTCATTACATAGTGAAAAATGCCCACTACAATTTCCTAAAGCCTAAGCTGGCATATTGAAATTGCTTGTTTTGTCTGACCAATGGTCCAAAATACAAAGATTTAAAAAAGATTTGTATTAACAGTATAGGATTTCCTTAAAAAACAATGTGCAGACGCTACAACAGTAATCCCAAAATCATGAAAATCACACTTCCAAAACCAGGGCTGCAAAATGTGCAAAAAATAAATCCATATTGTGATTATTTTGAAAATTATTGCAATATGAGTTGCAATTTAAGTGGGAATGGTAATTTCGGCATTTCATTTTTGGTGACAAAGTCTAAAAATGATGACATGATTTTTGCTTGGGTCTGTACCAAACAAGCATGTTCCCCTTACCACATATAATGGTATGCTACGACACATTTTACATTCATCAAAAAATTGCAGCTCCTGCGATTTGGATATTGCATTTGGCCGTATTGTGATTTTGATAATATATCGATAAATTGCTGTTGGGTCTTTTTGGGGATCATGACAGCTGTTCTTTGCATATTTCAGGTGTACTGTGCTTA
This sequence comes from Epinephelus moara, assembly GCF_006386435.1. Classification (NCBI taxonomy): domain Eukaryota; kingdom Metazoa; phylum Chordata; class Actinopteri; order Perciformes; family Serranidae; genus Epinephelus; species Epinephelus moara. Next base: position 25,745,680 of record NC_065525.1, read on the forward strand.
GTCCATCTTGTGAAGGGCCTTTTGTGTGGTTGGAATATGGTCTCAATACAAAAATATAAACGTAAGAAAATAAATAAATAAATAAAATAATAATCTAAGGCACACTGTAGGATTTGTGCAAAATTAAAATGCCTTTTATTTTACATGGCAGTTTGTATTTGAAATGATCAGTGCGTGGTGACTAAATGTCTTCATCATGGTAAAATACATACTGTATAATCCAGTAATACATACTGGATTATACTTACTGGAGCATTAATCTGTTCATTACTTTAATGAGATATCTGGGGCTGGCTTTCACTTTCACTTTCATTGGCGATACTGTTTACAAACAGTAACAACAATTCCTACATGGTATACCTTTAATATCATAGAAGACTATGAAAACCAACAAATATTTACATTTGAGAAACTGGAAGGAATTGATTTTTGGTACTTTTGCTTCAAAGATGACTGAGGTTATTTTTCTATTGCTCAAATGATCAATTATTCAACTAATAGTTTCAGCTTTTCTGTATTCCAAAATTCTACTTTTAACACTAGAAGAATTTCAGTGTTTCTCTCTGTGGCAAAAGTTCAAATCTTCACACTGACACGATTCAGATCCCAGCCACACTTGGAAACAAAGACTTTTTTTGTGCTCAGGATTCGCGGCTCATCCACAGGCCCCTTTTGAGCCGGAGCAGAGAGACTCTGAGAGGTAAATTTTCTATAATGGCGGAGTTGTGAATGAGCCCACCTGTGACTGTGGCTCTATCGTGGCTATGGGTTCCTCTCCAATAGCTCCTCTCCCTCCCTGAGTTATTCTTCATACAAAGTGGGAAAGACAAGCACAAAGAAGAAGGGGTAATGGCACTGCATGAGCTCTCCTCTATACAGGCTGGCAGAGGAGCCCCACCGAGTTTTTGTCATCCAGCTCTTCCACAGATGCTCTCTTCTAGACAAGCAGCTTCAGACCCCAGACTGACAACATGACAGGCCACATGGGCACATATGCGATCACAATGTAAACTCGCAGATAACAACGCCCACACACACACACACAGAAAAATAAAAACTGTGCAAATAAAATAGTTTTGCAACATTTTCAGACAAGTCCATCTCTGCCAAACAAAGTTACAGCTCTGACGACGGCTAAAGATTACTGTCGCTCTTCTGCTAAAGCAACAGTCACTTTAGTGTCTGTTGTGAGTAGCATCAGTCACTTCAGAGAGTAAGCACTGCAGAAACCACATGATGAAACCCAGGAGGATAATGATAATCCCCAAGCTTACACTAGTGTGAGAGCATATTTTTCACTACGATCCTCGTGCAAACACTCCAGTGCAGCCAGCTCCTCATTAGCTCTGCTTTAATGGATCCGTGTCTGAGAGGGGAGCATTATGAGACACAACTAACTTACAAGACAATCTGTTGAATCTTATCTATGTTATCACCCTTTCTAAATCACCAGGTAAACCTAAAAATGTAATTTCATGACAGTCACTAGTCCATCAGAAAAGAGTCCTGCTTTGAATTAGCTCCCACTACTCTGGATATTAAGACATGAAAATGGCCAAAGAGCAGCTTGCTGGGGAGTCTAAACACGAACAATTCAATAGAGACCAGGGACGGCAGGAGCCATCTGGAGAGGATACAGCTCTAATGATTGACTGTAATACCAGCAGCGGCGCAGAGCCCAAAAGAAACAACTGCTACCATCACTGCACCAGTCTGTCGCACAACAACCAAGGAGGTTGCCTGACAGGAAACTTAAACCGTGGTCCAGGCCTGAGCAGTTTGTTTGGGACCAGTCTTCCAAATGCTTCTAATAGAACAACAAATGTGAAGCAGAATGACCCTCGAGAGCATAACAGGGTGTGGACGAGAATGAATAACATTCCTTCAAGGACACCCATGCAAACAATGCTGTATAGGGGTGCTTCAATTTTGTGGTTTTTATTTGATCAATACCAGAGTAAATGCCTGCGTGTCGACGTGAAGATGTACAACATGCAGAGTACCACAAAAGCCAGGATCAATTGTTCTTCTGAAAGAGATACGCATGGGCTGCTTGGAACCACGGTCATGATTTCCAACTGTGAAGCATACAAGTTCTTCACGGTTGCTTTGAAAATGTTCAATACAACTTGAATTACTGCTGCGTGGTTGTATGCCTCCGCCAACCAATCAAGTTGAAATTACAGTTTACATTCATGTCTGTCGAGACTCATATGAGCCATGACAGTAATGCTTCAAATATGGATGTTGCTTCAAAGAAGCTGTATATTCTAAAACATCTCTCTTCACAAACATCTTCAACACAGCAGCACAGAAAATCTATACAATCAACAAAGTTTCAAGTTGAACGCCCAAGAATAATGTCATCAACCACATGTCCCCCCTCCAGTTCCTGAGTTAGGGGTCGTACACATGCCACATTTCTTGTGCCCTCAAAGTCATTGTTTTTAATGTAGACCAGTGGCAGGCGACCCAAATGCCAGAGCATTCCCAAGCGCCTTTTTTCCAGTGCATGACGGCTGCGTTCAACTTTTGGAACCCAGCAGCGTGCACCGCATGTCATGTGACGAGGACCAACCAATCACAGCAAATAAATATCTTTGTTGTCTTTTATAAATATCAGTCTGTGATGAATATGGAGAAGCTAAGCATTTTAGTGCAAGGCTGCCAGAGCTTTACATCTGTACCACGGACAATAGGCATTTACACAAACAGAGCCTGGTAGACGATTAGCTCTGCACTCAGGATTTCAGGTATATAGGCTACGGTGCGATGCTTGATAAGGTTGCTTAGCAACCTCAGACGCAACCTGCCGCTGCGCTCTTGAAAGCTGGCACAGAAAAGGCACAAGAGTAGCATCCAGTGCCTGACCTTGCGTTTTCCAGGCGGTTAAAGATGCAGCATGTGTACAGCTCTTTATGGTGCTGCATCATGGCAAGGAAAACGTGTTTGTGCAGAACATTGTGATGTCGCTGTGAAGGCAACTTTCGAGCTTTTGGATATAAAATGTCATCACTTCATCATATTTGATTTGACATTTGTGTGAGATTTTGTCATAAGTAGCATATAAAAATTTATTGTCAAACACATTTTGTGAGGTCACAGTGACCTTTGACCACCAAATTCTAATTGTTGAGTTCTTACCTGCCCATGTGAGAAAATCGCCCCAAGGCGTTCTTGAGATCTCGCATTCATGACAATGAGCCAGACGCTTGGTCACAGTGACCTTGACATTTGACTACCAAAATCTGATCACTTCAGAGCTGAGTGGATGTTTGTGCCAAATTTAAAGAAATTCCCTCAAGATGTTCTTGAGATATCGCGTTCGACATATGTACGTACGGGCGGACAACCCAAAAACATATTTTCTCCAGCCATAGCCATTGCTGTTGTGGAGGCATAAAAATCATACAGCAAATACTGTACTGCACATTTTACTCACACTGTGCAAGACTGTCCACTGAAATTCACAAGCTGTCAGTTGTTTTAATTAATTCATGCTTTGTATTTTGTGAAATATAAGATACGTTCTCTAAACAAACAAAAAAAAACTGATGATCCACAGTGCAAACACTTGACATTGTGCTCTGAGGAAATTGCTCATTAATTACATTAGGAATGACCTGTAGAACACTTAGAAGCAAAACATCATTAAAAAAGCAAGTTGAGTTAAATTAGAACGGAAAATAACAAATTCAAAATGCATATAATTCCTTAATCTTAAAGCAAGAAATCTAAACCATCCCCCCACGCTGCGACTGGATTTTCAAGGTCAGCCCATTAAACTGAGATCACGGGAGGAGCAGTAATGATTCCCTGGTAAACAAGGCTTTGTACACACTTTCTGCTTCAGCAGCGTTTGGGAGTCGACACAGAAACAGAGATGCAGATGCAAACATCTCGTGTCTTACTTACACAAACAGCCACTCTGGGGTAAAAGGTGGATTGGTATGGCGGCTCTAAAGCAAGCACAGTTATTGTAAGGGATGAAAATTAGATTTTAGCAAGCTGTGATGCAATTGAAAATAACCCCAAAGCTCAAATGAAATAGCCAGAAAAGCAGCAGGAAAATATTGTGGTGCCTTAACGAACCTCACAGATACACTGAATTGCCACTTACTACACCATATTATCTCCAGCCTGGTGGACTATTATTGGTGTTTAATTTAAGCATGTAGTATGTCAATGGCATTGAATGGAGGGCTGAGAGTAACTCTGACCTCAGCAGTTCTTGGACTGTTGAGAACAGCAGGATTAAAGCATGCGCGCGTTGAGAAAATGCGAATTGGCTAAACTGATCCACGACACACCTCCTTTTCTCTCCCCTTTATGTGCCGACCCCCCTGAGCACTACATCAGCCTTTTATCCCTGTCTGATTGAAAGCAAGGTCAGTTTCCTGCAGGACCACAGTATGTCTCTAGAGACCATTATGTCTTCCTGGAACACAGACAATGGCGGGTCACATAACAGCAAACAAGGCTTGTTGTTTTGATCAACTGTGTATTCAAATCCAATATTCCTGCAACCCAGGAACCACATTTTTTATTAACGCCACAGCGGGGAGATGTGTCAAGGTCAGGTGTGTTATTTCCACCAGATGTAAAAGCTGTTTCTAGATTTAATGGCTGCCCAGCGATCATTTTAAGCACATCCTAATTTAAATTTGGTGAATCAGAGCCCTAACAGTACACAAGAGGTAGACATTAATCAATCACCATAAATACACCTTTATGATGAGTGTGAGGCGTACTTGATTTACAGCAAACATATAGCAAATTATTATACATCTATTTAATAGCCCAGGGCTGTAATCTAAGTAGCAACATGGGGCCACAGAGACATCATTCTGTCAGCTTGCCTTCACCACATTAATAACATGAGGAGAATATGATTATGTTACACCGATGCAAAAAGTATTCGTAAGCTGCCAAAAGAATGATGGATGGAGCAGGTTTGTTTTTTACAAGGTGTGGAGGGTGTAAAAATACAGTTATTACAGCCAAGGTTTTGTTTCAACACTGTGGGGAGACACGTACGGGGTGTTGGGGTCCTCACCCCAGAAATTCATTGCATTCTGGGGAATTTTTCTGCATCAATGTTGCCTTTTCTGTAGAGATTCACCAATTGTTATTTTGTTGGTCAATTCAGATTTCCAGTTTTTAGGAATCTGACCTGCCAATACCAATCTCGGCTGATTCCGAATTTCTTCCCTTCTATGGGCTACAATTGACAGCATACACATACATATTTGGAACCTTTTTAAAGGCCACTGGAAACTTGACTTGAAATAGTAAAAACAGATAAATAATATCAAAGATGCCTCATTAAGCATCCACAAAAATCTGAGTGAAAATAAATGTTCATAACTAAACTAAAAACAGCCCATTGGCTGCTCAAACCATTCCCGAGTTCACACTTGACTGACAGCTCCCTTCAGCCCAAGTAGTGTTACCATTTTATTTTCCTTTCAGTCCCTTGTGTTAAATCGTTTTGCTTCCACAGAATAAACTACCAAGTCTATTAAATGGAACCCACTTTGTGAAAAAGCTAACTAGACGAGGTTGCAGAGGCGCAAAAAATAGTCAGTCAATATCTGCGCTGCTGTTTCCAATGTGGACCATCAGGTAACGGGTCAGGACAGGACGATAGAGCTGAAAACTGGCACCAATCGATCAGTTGGTGCATCCCTACTTTCCTTCATCAATTTAAGGTGTAAATGTAACATGATCTAAATATTGAGGGGAATGTGTCCCCTAACGCTTCATTTCCACATATGCATATGACTGGTGTCTGTAGATCTGTAAATATACGGATGATGCCCCTTGTGTCCAACGCAAGGAAGTGCATTTCTTTACAGATGGATAGAAACCTGATAGAAGCTACCTGTAGCCATGGGGGAGAGGCTTTTGTCCATTTTTTTGCCATCCAGTAGTTTGGAATATGAGCTTGGAACATTCCCGGGACAAAAACAGAACCAATATTGCATGGAGATGTTGGCCTGCCATCTACGTAGCATTAAAATACAACTGATATGACAATCTGACTGTATATGATGTATAACCATATTTTAGCACAATAACATTACTCATACTCAAAATTTGTTACAATGAGATAAACAAGTTCGATTTAATGATACAAACTCACTTGACAATCAACACATGCAACTGAATTGAAGGAAATAGCCTGTTAACTGGTTAGCAGCCTGTTAGATAAGCTATGGTCTCTAAATCCACTACAAAAGGTTTTTTTTTGTAACATACTTGAAATATTACAAAGGGAGGAGTTTCACAGGCACATTGGATATCACAGAGATTCCCATAGGAATGAATAGACTTCCAGTTGACTTGTCTCTGTACACATATGTAAGTGGAAATGAAGCGTAAGCCCGCCCCCCTCTGAAAATCTGCCCTCCCCGCTTATGATTATAGCACTGCTTAATATCACATCTTCTTTTCACACAGTCAGTATAAAATTAACCTTGCCCCTCTGTTACATTTCCAAATGTCTACTTTCTTATGCCTTGCAGAGACAGTATTCTTTTCTTTATCAGGATGTCCTTGTGCTCATTTCCTTGCAAAGAACACCCACTGAATCTGGAGTCTACCTGAATGCAATTCAAATAATTAATAAGTCAGAGGCTTTCGCCTTCACCCTTATCACTTCCTCCATACGTTTCATAAATTAATTAATCATTGTTCCAGCAGAACACAGCGATCGCTGGGCAGCATTATGAAGCAGAGCTAACCCTTGCTATTTAAAGTTCACCAGGATGACTATGAACAAGCTGTCATATTATAAGTGACTTGCATGGTATAGTTTCACTTAAAGGAACGTTAATCAAGCAAGATAAAAAAAGACCCTACACTCTAAATTCAGAGCCACTCAGTTACAGGGACTTATTTCTCCAAGTACATTTAAAAATGAACCTTGCTGCTGTGACCCAGTCTTTGGACTGCAGGCTTTGTTCCTGGGCGACACACACTGCTGTAATGCAATTTGAGGGTATGGATGCTGACAGAAATTATGAATCTTGCCCTTGTCGCGGGGAGGGAGGGAGAGAGCAGCTCCTCTTACACTAAAAATATCCAGCGAAGTAGAGCGTCCTTCAGCAGCACCATTTCAAACCCATCCAGTACAGAAGCAGTGCAATAAATGTAACAGTTTATTTCTAATAAAGTTAAAGACAATGACATTCACTAATACCTGCACCTATATGGCTGCAGATTAGAAGAAATTCTATTAATCCTTATATTGTAATTCTTGAAGATTAGATGGCAAATCTTTCAGTAAATTGAGTAATTACAAGAATGGGCATCGAATGCACTTTGCTCAGTTACATTACCGCTGAGATATTATTGGTTTAGATTGCCAAGCGGTCTCACTAAGTCCTACAATACACAGAGTCATTCAGCATGCACCATCCCTCATTTAGTGATGTGAGGAATGAGCTCCCTAATAGATGGAGACAGAAACAGCTACTCGAGGAGGAGAGTTCCACCCAGCAGCTGCACTCAGTCAACCAGTGCACTAGTATTTCAGCCAGTCAGTTCATCCACTCAGTCGGCCCCACTGATTGCGGGGGGTTGACCTGGCGTCTGAGTCAGTCACTCAGTGGGAGTGGTTACTGGTGGCTCACACAGATGTTGCCCCAACATATTTCTTACATTACATACACTGATGGTTGCAGATCAGCCCGCAAACAACAAAGGGCTCAGCCCACGATGATTTCATTATCATTATCAACCACATTTTGAACCATAAATCTCTTTTAGAGCATTTACATTATGCGGCCTCTGGTCCACTAGCCTACATCTGGTTTTTGACAGATAACTGTGCCAGACGAAATGATGTAATGACATGAAATGGGAAATATGTTTGAAGGAAACAGTGTGGTGTTTTGGCCCTGAAAAATAATTTGAGTCTCAAGAGGAGCTTGCTAAAAAATAAGGTTTATCCTTATTTATTATACAAAATATTAGATAAAAAGCGATATCTTAAAAAGAAAAATCAGATACTCTCATTGAGTACTCAGTCAGTGTACTTCTCTATGAATAAATGTGGATCAAACAAATTAAACCCACTATAAGATAATTTTATTTCAGTGTGAATTTCTACATATTTATCAAACACCACAGAAAATGTGTGAAAGTGCTGTATTTATGACTACTCTGAGACTAAAATACCGAACAGGTGCTTGTCAAGTGGCTTTAACTACTCAATCCACACAGGTTTTCATATTATGCACTGTTCACTGCATACCATACAGCTGCTTTGATCTCAACATACTACAGTATGTTCGAGGAGGAAAGCATTTATTCCCCACAGTTGCACCCAGATTGCAATTTGACACATGCAAAAATGCAACAGACATAACCTATAATATATCACACATTTAAACAAATAACGAGCCCAGTATAAAAGGCAAAAAAGGCAACTTCACCTTTGTCAAATGAAGTGTATGAACACTCACACTGTAACATAACCCTGAACTAAAAACAGTAGCCAAAAAACAGCCAACTTGGTATTACTATTCATGTCACTACATGTACATGTTCTTCAGCTCAACCAACACAAATTTGCATTTTGAGTTGTTGCTCACACAAACACTACTGTCAGTTCTCAAGCCAACTGTAAAGCATAAACTTGCGGCATTAGCTGCATGCAGTGCATCTGAACATTATGGGTTGGTGCACCAATAACTGATGTTTCAGGGTCTAGGATTTTGAGTACGGGCATGGGAATGTCAGCAGGCAAAATGGGTTGTCGTTCACGACTTCTTTGTCAAACCAAAGGACAGCTTCATTTCAACCATTCTTCATAGGAAACCCTGAGGTGATTGAGTGTTTTGGCACTCCGGCACAGTGGACATGATTTATTCAGCCTTCCCTTCCTCTGCTCAGATGCATTTTGAACCTATAGAGGTGTTTGTTTTTGTCAAGCGACAAACCAACCTGGAAGCACACATTTGTCTGTCATCTGAGCAGCAACCTGTGCGCAGTCAGTGAGGTGTAATCAGCTCCTTTATGCATCTGCTGGATCACATCAATCACAGGAGGAGATATGATGAAGTGTGGTGACTGCATGTTCTCCTGTATTTACCGAGGTGATGACATTATTTTGATGACCACATTTACATTTCTATGGCTCGTGGTTTTTTTTCACGGATTACCCCTCCACTCTGCCTCTTCTTCATACTTTCACATTTCCAAACACTCCATGAATAATCAGTATTTTATCAGTGATACATCAACCACAAAATCCTCTGTTACTATTAAGCAGCTGTGGAGAATGTTTCTGAATTGTATAATATTTTAATGACTCATTTTAATTCAGCATCACTACATTTTCATGGACCCTTGATCCAATTTTCTGTTTCTAATAGGTGAGAGATGAGGTGATCGCAGAAAAAATACTACCCTATCAAGGGCGATTTTGACCCTTTCCTTTGCTCGCAGAATGTGCACTGAAGGCAGTGGTTGTGAAATTTGTTGCTGTAGTAAATCAAACACTGCTTGTAGGAAAATTGTGGATGCACACTGAATAAAAAGAAACAGAGTTAATATACTAAGGTCATTTTCACAGTTACAGTTGGTTTGCTTTGTCTGAATCATGGACCAATTTGTTACAATGTTGCATATTACCTCCAGTTTGGTTTGTGGTCACAGGACAGTATTTATGAGCAGACCAAAATCTGTGATGCACAGGGAAACTGCTCTCCCATTGGTCATAATTCCCATGCCAGAAAACTCTTGGAAGTAAAAAAGAGTTTAGGAAGAGCAGACTTCCATTCTGTTGCACAAATAGATTAACGTGCCACTGCATGGGTTGATCTTGGACCTGGTAAGTGGTGGGTAGTATCGTATAGCCCAATGTTACCGTGTCACTAGTATGGTAAAAATATTACTTTCCCCAGTGACAAATAGTGTAGCTAATTACTGGTAAGGTTTAAGTAATAATTACCTACCAAAACAAATACCTTGTCCCAACCTCACTTTTGTCACCTTTGACCAATCAATCACATCCCCCGAATTTATTTCCGTAATCATCGTGCACGTCTGCAAGCAGCAAGCTAGCTTGGAAGATGGAAACTTTTATATTCAGCAGCTGAAAATATTCCTATTACTTTGATTTTGTCAGAAGGAGAGTTTAAAAGAACATCATTGTCAAAAGTAAATTGTATGCAGGCAGTGGTACTGAGACTCTTTCCACTGCGGAATACACAACCTCACACCTTCTAAAACACCTACTAAGTCGACACAACAATGTGAAGCCTGTGTAAATACTGTACACCCCACCAAAGGTGAGCCTTCTGCAGCCATGGACGTTGGCTGTAGCCCAGCAAGGGCCACACAATCAAAACTAGATTGTATTCGTGGACAGCTGCAGGCTACACGTGGCAAGACGCTTGTGGCTGGATATGTGGTGGATGAAATGTTGCCTTTGTCCACGACTGACTATACATTTTTCAGACAGATCCTTGGGAAAGTACCGGTTACAGGCAACAGACGACCCCAGATGAAAAATTCCCTGCAAGTTATCTAGCCTTAGGTACTTTTGTGGGGTGTAACTGAAAAGTAACATAACAAGTTGTGTTACAATTAATTGTTGGCAGCGGGTAATAAGTAAAGTAATAATATTACTTTTGAAAAGAGAATGAGAAATTAATTGCATTTTAGTAAGATGACATTCACCGACTGCACTGGCCGATGTTTTTGTGTTGTGTCATATCAAGTTTGCCCTGGCTAAAAAGCAGGGCTTAAGACCAATGGCCTCAAACTTATATTAATGAGCAGGTACAAGAAGAATATATAGACTGTTTGGCAAATGGTCTAAGTGATGTCGCTGTTCTGCGACGAGATGGATAGTAGAAGCCGGCATCCTGTTGTCCCAAGACAAAAGGAGAATGCGCCTATGTAATGCTACATTGTGAACAACAAATCCGTGTTAAAATTAGAGCTAGTTGATGTTAGCTGTTAGCAGCCAGTGGCCGCAACTAACAGCTCAATATGTATTTCATGTGAAACATTTCATAAATTTGTGTGATTGAATTTGTGTTCATTAAAAGGTAATGAAATGAAACAGTTTAGTCATTTTACATTGTGTAGATTTCTTTGTTTCCCGGGCACAAAATGTAAAAATAAATAACAAAAACAAAATAAACAAAATAAAACATTTGGTATCATATTGTAATGTGAATCATCTCTATTAGTATCCCAGTATTTCAAAATCGGTGTATTCTTAATCTTTTGCATTTATGACTTTAGGCACTGTTGATGCAATGGAGTAGTCAAAGGTGTGCATTACAGTACTTTGACATGCTCATCAGCCGAGAATGTTTCAAAAGATCCATCAGGTATGCCAGTGCTCTTCAACACAGTCTATACCTTTTGAGCACTGATGTGAATAGAGAGGGCAAGCGTAGGCTCTTTAGTAGCCAAAACACACACACATGCACAGTGCAGCCGGCTACAGGAAGTAGTTAAATCCAAAAAAGATGCAATGCTTCCTCCAGTAGGATCAGATCGAGGTCACATCATGTTCTCACGACTAATGAAACATACCGAAGTGTACTAGAGTGTGTTTCTAACCGGATCAATACCAGCTCTTCAACAAGGTCTCAGTCCGGCTGTATTGGGTGAGATTGGTGTGTTCACACCTGCCCAGAACAAGGCAGGTGTGAAAATACCCTAAAAGTGTCTTGTATAATGTAACTTTCTAGAAGCAGAAATTTCCATTATACAGTTACAAAACAGAAGACGTTTCAGTAGAGTGCTAAAACAAACCAGATCAAAGGGGGTGTCAGCCTATAGATTCTTTCAGCCATGTCACTCTAACAAACAGGGAGACTAACAGTAATAAGGCTTCTGTTTCTCCTCTCGACTACACTACACAACGTGATAGGAGGACTCTCTGCCAGAAATACAGTATGACATAACTGAAATGCCATTATATCAAATGTAGACAGACAGGCACAGTGAGATTAAGGAGCATCAAGAAAAGACTGCGCAGATGTGACAGTAATTAGTTCGAAAATATGTAAGTACAAGGCAGACGCAGAGAAGGCTCATGAAATCATTGCATCACAATTACAAAAGGTCACAGTTAAGATGCCAACCCCGCTCGCAGTATCTCAATGTCAATCTGTCTCCCTGCACCATGCAACACAATCAAACCGATGCAGCTTGCGAGAGCTGTCTGCCACACATTTCTTTCTTATAGAACAAGAGTCTGATGAATCGTGAAAAATGAACACAATCTCCTATGAACAAATCATGTGGGAGTAAATGCCTGGGATTGTAGCGCAAGTAAACACAGTACAATAGGTAGAAGGTGAAAGGAACGTGGGAGTTTGCGTGTACAACAGCACGCGCATACGCAAACCAAAACAGGCTTCATTGACTTAAATATCCCAAATGGATCATCCTGCAGTGGGCTGTCAGCAGGAGCATTAGACAACACACCTCTGACTCCCACGATCAGTACATTCTGCCTCAAGTGTCATGTCCTGTAAATCAGGCAACTCCAATCTCCGGTCTGCACTGCTTCCCCAACACTGAGCCTCTCTCTCTCTCTTTCTCTCTCATACTTCAGTTAGCCGACTGCCTACTACCACTTGCATGCTGATTACAGTATCAAGAGCAGTGGAACGGAACATACACTGGCTCCTCTCCAAAGTGTGATACACAGAGGGACTCTATCAGCATTTTATATCCTCTGGCATGCTGTAAAGGAGGAAACCGGACACACAGAGGCGGAGATTCACTGTTCTGGCTCTTTAAGCAAAACCAAACATTTAGCTAAGAACGCCATAAGCAGACATATCAGTTTAATTGTAAAGTGCAGTTTCTATTACTTTCTCCCGCACAGTGTCTTGTTTTATCTTGATAAGCTTTGTGGAGCATTAGAAAAGGCAACACTTACCAACATGGTAATGTGTAACCGCATCAAAGTGGTCTCTGCCACAATAAAATCCACTGTTGATGGTGAGTGAAACCATGTTGCTGCATGAGACGAGGTTCAGGGAGAGGCTATGTTGTTGGCCCATTGTTTCCAGATCAGCAACTCTGCCCACAGTTGCCATGGCTGCTGCTGTGCCCACCTTTTCCTGGACATATAAGGCCGGACAGCAGCAGCAGCCACGTCCACTCTGCCCTCAGGTCCGCTGCTGCAACTTCTTCCAGGGTCATGTGGATGTAGGGTGCACTCTGCAGTGATTTCAGGATCCCAGCTAATGTCAGCTTTTAAATGTCAAGCAGACAAGGTCAAAGAGGGAGCTCTGACAATGTTAAAGACTGCTTTATCTGTGTGCATGACTACAGAGTCCCAGTTTCATCCAGAAGGCCTCTCAGCTATCCTGTCATAAGTACATGGAAATGTTCATAAAAAAAAAAAAAGAAAGGCTGAGATTGAGGGAGTTGACTTTGATTCGCTTTGATAGAGCGTGTCTGAAAAATGAAAATACCTTTATGTGAAAGTGTCACTTCAGTGTAACCGCTTTGTTGAAGGTTCTGCGGAGAAATATAATGTAACATTTTGTGTGGAGAGCTGCACTGTGAGAATGTGAAACTGTCTGTGATATTGTCTACCGGCACATTGATCCCCACAGTGTAGTGAAGAAGACGTACGTGTACAAAGACAAGCAGACACAGAATGTACAGAGAAAGCACTTAAGCAAGAGCCTCTTTCCCTCCACGCAATTAAGCAAACAGCTTTCTAGAGTGTGTTCCCTCTCAAAATGATGAATGATTGGTCAACATCTAGAGCGAACAATAAAAGTTGAGAGCAAACTGTGTGAGGCCAAAGCAAACGAAAAAAACCCCATTATTCAGTTAACTTGGGAGTACATTCCATGCGCTGTATCATTGTGCAGCTTTGTTTTTCTCTCAGCGAGGACTAAAAGCACTGGAGAGTCAAATGTTTAAATTGGCTGGAGAAGGCGTATACAACAACTTTGCCTCAGACAAATACTGTACACTTCAGAAAGTTCTTCAAGCGGAGGCTGTTCACAGGAGGACAGCCGACAAATTGGAAGTCTTCTTTTTTCTCCCGAGACTGTTTCAAAGACATATGTATGTTTTAACAAGATATTTTGTTCTGGTACTGCAACAATCCCCCAAGGGGAGATGATATAGAAAATAAATGTATTTCACATTTGTGCTTGCCGATTTCTAAAGGAATATATGTTTGAGAAAATAACAAGTTTCAGGCTTTTAAAATGATTTTAAAAAGATAGCTGTAATGGCAAGGACTTGACTGCAGCGCTGTAATCACCAATCTAATATCAAGGGGACCATTTTTGATGTACATCTTCTGCCACCAAACCCTTGAGGGGATCTGTGGGGAATTCCATTTTAAAGCATTTTTAAACAAAATACTTTGATTAGTAGTCTTCAAAGTTTGAATGCCATTTTTGGGAGTGAGAATATGATTGAGGGAAGTTCAGTCAGGAACACTCTTATCATAGACTTAACCAATTATTGCAACAAATAGAATCACAGTTACACTTGGCACTGATGGCTCCACTCTTAAGATGCTCCCTGCAGACAAGCAGCATGCAAAGTCAACACAGGGAGCGCAATGCTGTAACCCCCCCAAGGTGTTCAAGAATGCACCCAAAGCAAGACATTAAATACTCTTTTAACCTTCAAGCCATGTTAGGACTCTGGATTAGGAAGGTGGAGGTTAGGGTGGTGGAGGTAAAGCTTTGCCAGCAGCAGTGGCAGCAGTGTGTGGCAGGTATCAGTGAGTAGGAAGCCATATTTAAATGGATCGCCATGTTGTGAGAATGGGCTGTGATTGGTGTGTGACTGATTAGAAGCAATGATCCAGCTAGGGCGTATGACTTCCATGTCCTGCATGAACTAACACAAAGCTTCATACAAGGCAAAGTGCTCACACTGACTTTTTTTTAAGGACATTATTATGAAATTTTATGACTCTTTTCATGACATACTATACAATGACCTTTTTCTGAACTTTTTTATGACATACTAATACTTCACAAAAACTCAAAACAGTTGACAGTGACATAGCCTGTATATCGTTCATGTTACATTCTAGTTTCCCACTTTTAATACATTTGAAAGTAATAAAATGGAGATGGTCCAGTGTTTGACATTTATATCACCCACCCACAGCAGTCAGGCAAAGGCTTCTGCTCCGGTACAACACCACCCTGTCAAACCGCATTCAGAATAGCATTGCACCATGGTACTACAACCGCTAGTAATAGTAATAATGGCAATTTGGTAAGTTCATTTATGACTATGACTACATATATTAATGATTATATCAGATGGCGATGTCATAGCATAACAACTGCACAACTGAAATGCACACACTCTGCTTCTCAAATACTATTTTGAGGCACACTTGTAATATAAATTCACAGATCATGCGAATCGCTGAATGTGCATTTACAAACTGCTTCTCATTTGTGAACCTCTCTACATTTGTGAGAAAAATCTGTGTGGTGAATTTTGAGACTCCCCTGACGTCGCAGGTCAACGAACGTCACCATTGGCTGATAAATCTGTCAATCAAATTTATGATTCTGATTGACAGATTCATCAGTTAATCAGGTGCGTTAGCTTTCAGCCAATCGAATGGCTCCTTACATAGGGTGTATTCACAGTTTATGTTCATTCAAACATGTTACTTGGCTAAGCAGAACGCTTATGCGACGTCAGGGGAGTCTCAAAATTCACCACACAGATTTCTCTTACAAATGTAGAGAGGTTCACAAATGAGAAGCAGTTTGTAAATGCACATTCAGCGATTCGCATGATCTGTGAATTTATATTACAAGTGTGCCTCAAAATAATATTTGTGAAGCAGAGCATGTGCATTTCCGAATTTATATTACAAATTTGCATAAAAATTATATTTGTGAACCTTATATTACAAATTTGCATAAAAATTATATTTGTGAACCAGAGCGTGTGCATTTGCGAAACAGATCTTGTGCATTTCCGAATTTATATTACAAGTTTGCATAAACATTATATTTGTGAACCAGAGTGTGTGCATTTGCTAAACAGATCGTGTGCATTAGTGAGTCCGAAATACAACTGTGAACCAGAGCATGTGCATTCGTGAAAAACCCTGCGTGAGTTCATTCATTATGAGACTGATCTGACCCCATACATAATTGCTGGTTTCAGAGTATACTCAGAGAAATGCATGCTAAAGTGACAGGATTTTTTCCACCTGGGATCTGATAAGAACATGTGAACCTTATGACACCGCACCACCAAGTGAGATAAACTACACTGTCACAACAGGGACACAAAAGCCCCACGTCTTTCCACCCCTAAACTACGCCCAATGTGTTCCTGATTACTAGAGACAAACATCTCTGGCTTAAATCCGCCTCATAAACATCTGGTCAACTAACCACCACCCACCCACACTCAGCATGGATATCCTTCGCATATTGTGCAACAGGGTCAAACTGACGAGAACCACGCTGACTACTTTAAATTCTTTTCATGCATGCTTCTGGCTCAGAGCTGGGGGGAAGGAAGGGAAACACAGCGATCCACCTCTGGACACATCTTGCAACTGGACCCATACTGAGATAGGGGAGCCACATGATACAGAGTGGAGCATGTAAAGGATGCTGCCATGCTTTGTTAAGGACTCACAGGCTCACTATTTCATGCTCCACATCTGCTGGTTACTATGGCAACCCCAGTTTTGGGGCAATTCCCAGGTCAGGTGGCTTCTGTCAGCTCCGAAGGAGAAAAAAAAAAAATAGGGCCTTCTCTATGCAGTGCAGTTTGCAAAAGAAACCAGTGGATGATAAAACGGCTCTGACTCTCATTAGTGGTTCTTAAGATGGTCACTAAAGTTTCTTCAATGGCGACACACACACTCAGTGTTTACAGAGACAAGCTGTCACTGCTGCAGATCAGCTGGAGTGTGTCTCAATCGCTCTTGCTTAACTTGCTCAATAGTTTCTCACGAGGCCAGATAAAAAGACTCAGCTGTAGGTTTTCAAGGATTTCAGTAGATATTCCACAACTGAAAAAACAAAATAAAAACAAGGCACCAACTGGAGGGGCATTGTGCAAGCACGACACTATTATTACTGCTGAATCATAGCTTTTGTGACTCAGCAAAATACAAGCTACAAAACCAAAAGAAACTAAAGTGAACAGAGTCCTCTCCCATACACAGCCATGCTACATTTGTAAATACAGTCACTATTTTAAGTTTCACTGTGCTGTTTCTGCAGTTTCATGAAGATAAACTAAAGGAAAGTTTCATCTGTTTCTCATCAGTGCTTTGTCGTTTATGCTTCATCTGTGCAAAAACAAAGCAAATTGCAGAAAAGCAGGATTTGCAATTTGCTAAATGTGTTAGTGTGAACCACAATAAATGGATCAGATACTCAGAAAAGAATCGCTGTATATCAAAAGGGCTTTACAATCACAAGCTGGTCATTATGACAGCATGGGTGCAGTTGAATACTCCAGTGTGGGTTTCATACAAACAGAAGCAGCGGGAGCCGATCATTAGGAGCAGGCGTCTGCAGGGCCGGGTCCCAGTAGCTCAGCCGGAGCCTATGTGAGAGGTTCTCCGTCTCGCTGGGGAAGTCCAGAGGAAACACGCCGCAGGCCAAGCGCTCCCCAGTTCCCCTCTCTTTAACCTGATTACTGTAATGAGCTTAGAGACTGTTGGATGCACAACATCGAATGTGGATGCAGACAAACACACTGCACTCACTCACTCTGTGCACTCTCGCTGACTGCTGAACGCACAGCGCATCATCAGATTCAAACTCTGCATAGCTAGATGGCTCATTGACCAAGGAAATCGTTAGGGTAATGGATGAGAACAGGAAATTGCAATTGGTCAAAGGTGAAGTAGGTTTAAAAGGCAGTGCAGAAAAAAGTTGTCCAAATGCCAACGAAATGATGCCAGCTAAAAAAAAAAAAAAATTACAGATGAAGTTTATGCATAAAGAAGCCCAGTTACTTATCACTTCACTTGGAGTAAATACTTTCAACCCTCAGACCTTGATTTAAGTACTACACACCCAGCTGCCAATTCAGTTCTCACTGTGCCTCCTGCAAACAGGTAAGAAATGCTTAAATCAAGGTGTGTCCACCTTGAGCACTATTATAAACAGATTCTGACTCTCTGTCTGCATGCTGATAAATGTTAAGGATATATTATTGGATCTGAGTCAATTGCTGTCCATCTGTCTATGAATAGATGGTTGGCATTTAAAGCAATCTGACAAACCAACAACAAAGACACGAAGACACACCTAACTCCTCATGTTGTTAGGAGAAAAAAAGGCCTGTGCATCTATTACTTCCACATGGATGGGACTCGTACATCACTGTCCGTATAACAATATGATCTTAAACAAGTGCCTGGGGATGCAAAAGTTTGATATTTCCTAAACATCCATGATCATCCTGCCGGGCTGTTGCAGATGTTGCTAGTCACGAGTATCACAAAGGTGCATGTTTGCTGGAGTGACATGGACGTAACACTGCCAGACACCATGTGTGAAGCTGTTGTTGTAATATATCTGTCTCCTTCTGCCAGGTGCAGCTCTAAATTAAGATGAATAGTCTCATCATAGTGTATTCACAGTTGTGTATGTTGACTAAACACCAGTGTTTGTATTCAGTTGTTAGCCATTACATTACCCATTAATGACCAGATTCTCTCTAGTTGCAGGCCTACCACATGTCACAATAGCCAGTTTATCAGGGTTCACACAACAGCTTTAAAGTTCCTCTCCAGGCACTGATTAAACAGATTAAACCCCAAAAACTAATCGCTGTTCATCAAAGTTTTATATTTTGGAGTCAATGAAAAAAGTCCCTTTAGGCCTTAAATGCAACTCTGCACCTTTACCTCAGATTGTATGTATTCAAATGAATATAATACAATGAATATGCAAATTGTTCCCGCCCCTAAGCTGCCCACCTGCAGCTCGAGCATACCTGCTCTCATTCGACTCATCAAACACACAAACCTCTGCTTATTAAAAGTAACAAATAATTTTAGCCTTTGGCTTGACTCGATTATCAAACAGCTAATAATGTGTTACGAATGCTGGACAAACCTAGCTCCTGACAGCTCTGACAAATTGAAGGGAAACTGTAACTAAGCTTGCAAAATATATATAAAGCTGCACCTGGTTTCTCCTCTGAAATCCCTCATTTCGCCGATGCTAATGATATGGAAAGCTCCACCCACAAGATGACGAGATTGGTTCCTTAGGTTTGAGGCAAATTAAACCCTGGAAGTCAGAATCCATGTTTTTTGTTGGTACACTTCAGTGTCAAAGCGAAAATGTTTAGCCATCATGGTGCTTATTTTGCTCATGATAACACTTGTAGCATCTGAAAAACACCATATGGTGATGTTAACAAGGAGAACAAAATAATTTCCAATGTGTACAGCTTTAAAGAAACTATAGTGTGCAATTTGGCAAAGTACACAAAGTTTAGACAACTCAGCAATGCAAGTGGACAATCAGCTTGTTCATGAGTTTGCTGGAAAATAACTGAAACTCAAATGTATCTTTTGCTCGAAAATTAGAATTTACATATGTAATTTACATATGTTTTTTTAATAGTTGTTGATTTCTACAGGCTAAATTGCTTCAGATTTTATGTTTATTATTGAATTTGTATAATTAATGTACAAGGGGCCTGTAGCCAATTTAATCATCATGCTGTCATTCCCAGAAACTTGAATTAAAAGTGTACATATTTAATTGCAATGCTTCAGCAAAGCCCGTCAACATACCATAACAAAAAAGGAAGAAAAGTGCAGGCTTGAGGCACTGCTAGTCATTTTCAGAGTGTTACTGTGCAAAACAATTTTGCAAGGTGAGGTCATATTTAAACAGCAGTGTGGGACGTCCTTTACAATCACTGTATTTATGCATAACTTTCATAATACTCTTACTCACATTTTACTTACATTCTTAGTAAGTACATTTGTTTAAAAGGTCGACAAATAAACAGCATCGACAACCCTCTGGAAACCTGGGCAAGGCATTTAAATGGTTTAGTGACCAAAATATACTTGACAGAGGCAGTTATTTTCCTCCCTGCAATCCCAGTGTAATTAAGTCTGTTAGCCTGCCTGTCAAAGACAGAGCATTTGGTGAAGGATGAGGTGAAGGTAAGAACAATTCTCAGACTGACAGAAACAGTGAGATTATCCTGTCCTTGAAGAAAATAAAACTTCTGTGGCTTACACTATGCTGATTAAAAATACATGCAACTGTGACAATTCAGACAGCCCTGATATGGGCTATATAAAGATACACATGGTACTTCCTGAAGGGGCTGTCAGAGGAAGATGAGGTTTGATTGATGCTAACAAGCAAAAAGAGAATTTCTTACAGACTGACTCCCATTTGGAAAAAAAAATCTACAAATCTCTCATCAGTGTCTGGGTACTCTGCGTCACTTGAATCACACCACTCACCACCTCACAAAGTTGTGGGTTTATTCTCCTTCATCCTCCAAAAACAGGAACTGAATTTCCCAGAGTGGCACAAAAACACTATCCATTTAAGGTTTGTGTGCCTCATGCTGTAACACAAAATTGAGCCCGGAGCCAGCATGTGGCATTGCATCTCGAGGTTAATGAAACTCAAGCCCATTAAAAAGAAAAAAAGAAAGCTTTTCTCTGTGTTGATTTACCTGAAGTCCACTTAGTGATCGGTAAAGGACTCATATCCTGAGGGAATGAAAAGGATCCCTGATGCACATTGCCGACTCCACAAAGCAGTGATGTTTGCAGAAAAGACATTTTACCTCTGAGATCTCGACTACAGACGGTAACAAAGCACCATTACTTGCAGTCACATTACACTTTGCATCACAATATCCACTTATACCTCAGTGTTGCCTTAATTATCAAACTTGCATCTATAATGAACACGATCTTTAGTCACAATCCTCCCTGTTGACAATAAATCTTACTGTAATAGCACAAAATAACACATCCACCTGCCACAATTGTCATGCTAATCTCAGTTTCCTTTATCATATCCTGTCCGCGGGAATACAGGCTCATTTGTAAGACACTGTAGCTTTGCAAAATTACTTGATGTTGCTCTGTGTGCGTCAGTTAGCTTTCTCTGACTAATGCTATTCAGACAAAGGAGGCAAACTGTAGGAGAGACAGTCTTATCACTTTTGTCTAAGAACCAATTTTGAACCAATGTGAAGGTCTGTATATGCTACAGAGAAAACACAGTATACAAAGAAAATACTGTGTTATAGCATTTGATGGATGACATTTACAATACAGAGGGTGTACTGTGAAAGAATATATTCTAGTCTATTTTTAGACATGCTGGCAGCATGACCCTGGGGACACAGCATTGTAGGTCGGTTGGTCCACCACTTTGGTCCAGACTGAAATATCCCAACAACTACTGGATGGATAATGAAACTTTGTACACACATTCATGGTCCCCTGATGATGTATCCTAATTACTTTAATGATCCACTGACTTTTCATCTAGTGCCATCATGGGGTAAAAATTTTAATGTGTGTCAAACAGTTTGGTTCATGACCAAATACCAAGCCCCCAGGAACAGCACCAGGCTTTGAAGCCGATTTGACATGGTGGCCAAACTGTGGAATTACAACTTCCAGGTCTGTCACATGATGATATTAGGCCCAAAAAGGCTTTTTCTTAAAGACGTGCAGAGAGAAAGATCTGTAATCAGTGGACACATTTTCTTGAGCATGATTAAATAATTTTATCCTCATTCAAGTCAGCAGAGGCTTAAACCAGAAGTGTGCTGCCTCATGCATCACCAGTAGTGAAAGCTGCAGTAATATACTGTTTTAATAGCACAGTTGTACCCCAAATAAGCGTACTGTCCAACTTCTATCTGTGGACATGCTGCTACGATATTTGTACGCACAAAATACAACATAATGCAATTTTTTCAACTGGTATTGCTGACAATATCTAACCTGGCTATGACTGGTATTGCTAACATCTTGGTTTTCTGACTTCTTGTGCTGGAATGCAGTCATCTTGGGTGAGCCATCATTCCCAGCTCTGACCTCCCACATCTGGGGTAAATGGAAAACAGCATGGGCCCAATAATGCTCCAGGTAATTTTATACCAAACTTTGTCAAACTTTTTTGGCTTCATGTGTCATAAGCAGCTTTCATAGGAATGAACAGGGCCCCCACCTCCAACGGTCTATCAGGTTCTCATTACACATAAATGCCACATACATGTATAACTAATAGCATTCCCATCAACATCAGCTTTACTTTGTGTTCAGGACAAATAAGCAAATGTTAGCATGCGAACACTAACTGTGTGTTCCATTACCCATACTACCATACTATATAGTATGCCAGAAGAAGATTTAGTTTGTTCCAATACATAGTATGTCAAAAATACCAGGATGTTCTACTACATCTGGTCCAATTTTGCAGTTTGCAAGCCAGCATGCTTTTCTGGCTATTCTGACCCACAATCCCCTGCACAGAGGACGATCCATCACATGGACTGAGCCGCAAACAATTATAGGAATATTGATTAAGTAAACAAAATAATCATAAATATAACAAACAACAAAAGGACATAACTATAAAAATTACAGTGAAAGAGAAACACAGGTCTAATTTCACTGTCACAAATATAATATGTTAGAATCTACAATCTGTGTAGTTATAACTTTTAGATTAAGCTACATGAATTGCAAAGTAACAACAGCAGAGCTCTCTGGGTTGGTCTCCGTCTCCGAAAAATATGGTGAGTGGTGTTCATTTCATCTCCAAGGTAATGGATATAAAAGCAAGAGGGTCAAAGTTCAGGGTGTAATGCTACGAGAAAGTAGTATGTCCCGATTGCGTGCATACTGCATGTAACAGTACATACTTTTTGAGGGCAGCTGCAGCACACACTAAAAGTAAAAATGAAAAGTATGCGATTCGGAACGCACCCAAAGACAGTGACCATGGTAAACATTATACCTGCTAAAATTCAGCATGTGAGCCTTGTAACTGTGAGCATGTTAACATGTTGACATTAGCGTTTAGCTCAAAGCTTCACTGTGTCTAGGCAAAGCCTCACAGAGCCACTGGCATGGCCGTACTTACATATTTTATATTTATTTTCCTTAATATTGCTTCACAGAAAACCTTTGTAGTTGTACAGTATGTTTTGAACAGCTCATTCAAATACTTCAGATGACTGGATGTGACTTTGATGTAGACGACTACAAAACTCTCTTTCATAAGCGCACTCTCATCATCTGCTCCTGATTTCTGGCTATGGCAAGTTAATTGCTCACTCAGCTTAACAGATTTTCCCACCATGCGCGCAGCAAAACAGACTTTTACACTTCATAATATCATTTCATACAGCATGACAACATCAGCATGATGGTAAATTTAACATTTCCATGGGGCTGATTGTCACACTCTGTACGTCTGAGGTCACTCCCGGGGCAGCGTATTGCTGATTGCTGTCAGTTATGAGTGACCCAGCAACTGCGTAGCTCAGCAATTTGCCGTGGAGTGCCGTGCTTTCTGAGATTCACTAATTGCCTCAATGAATTCTGCCACCATAGCACACAACTCATTAATGCTGACACAGACTTCTAATTAGTTAAGTGAGGGCACTCAGCCAGCCAATAACTTGAATTCTTATTATTTCTGCTTTTTGAGTAACTTTAATAACATTTCATTATCCACACTAATCACAACACCTACATCAACTGCCTATTAGGAATAAATGATATTTTCATTGACAGCTTTTAGCAATTTATCCCTAATTGGGGAATGTAGTGATAGCATAAATCAGAGCGTGGCAATCATCGTGCCGCAGAGAGAGTGTGTGAGCTTGAATTTCAAGTCAAGACTACATCAGGTGAAAACAAAGAGTTAGGACATCAAACACAACTTTAAAGAAAACTCTACATACCCAGGACAGTGTTGAGTTGAACATCCGCTTCTCCTATACAGGCTGTTATCCTCATATCAGTTAATGTCCTCATTAAAAAGCCCAACAACTACCTGTCTCTTGATCTATCCTGAAGAACATCTGGGCATCATCAAACTATCATTTCATGTAAGTTTTTGCCCCTTGGGGATCAATAAAGGTAGCAATTAATAGTTCTAGCCTGAACTAGACTCCTGCATGGATTTAATTGGCTCCTTTGTCCAAGATATTGGGTTTTTTTTTTTTACAAACCTCTATGTTCACTGAACGGCAGAAAATGTGCTAAGGAGAGGCAGGAACAAAAGAGGAACAGTCACACAATAGGGCTGACAATCTTCTTTCTGAAATTGGAACATGGGGCAGAATTAAATATTTAATCTGTAATGATCTGTCCGAATTGAGAATTCATGAATGCAACAGGCCATTGCTTGTATTTCAGCTGGGAGAAGTTCATAAAGTAGACTGTCACTTGGATCTATTGCATGCAGTAAATTAGGCTATTGCTGTTCTCCTCACTGACACAAAATGGAGGGCATTAGCATGAAGTGTCAGACGGGCCAAATGAGAAGTAAGCATTTTGGATCCTCGACCACTGTAAATCACAATAACGGTAAGGCTGTTATCTGACTTTGCAAATTGCAATTGCCTTACAGTAACATTAAGACAAATCTGAGCAGTCAGCTGTTAGTTTGTAACCCAAGTAAGGCACGGTGGAGGAATGGATCAGTTCTACAGAGTGGTTTAGGTTTATAGGCTACTCAAATTAATCTGAACAAATTATGTGTCAGTTTTCATTCAGTCGAACTTGTTTCTTTGAAGTGGCAACAGCCTTGGTGGATATCATGAGGACATTTCGGTTGTATAGTAAATCAGGAGGTGGACTCATTTTAAAAGTAAACACATGTCTAAATCAGTTTAGTGGGCTAAAGGTTGAAAGTACACGAGTAAACACAGCACAGTTCCCAAACTGAGCAGCACACGAGTTCAAGACAGAAATAATGGATTCTCTCACAAAAAAACCTTAAAGCACTTCCAATGTGATGTGTTAGAGGCACGGGAGTGCAGAGTTTTCAAATGCCCCAATTGTCCTCAGTGGCCTAACACAGAAATACACTTAAGGCATTTTAGTGCATCTGCTCCAAACCTGATTGGATGAATGAGTCAGAACTGTGGTGTTGATACTTCAGATGCCCTGCCTGCAGTGTACCGCAGAGGCGTTTCAAATTATGTGCGTCAAAAATCATATCCAGGGCATTTGGTCCTCAAAACTTCAACATTATATTACCTTGAGGGGGAAATACAAAGTAAAGAAGCTGTTTCAACTGATAAAGCCACAAAACAGATCACGCATATTTGTGAGATGCACGCGTCAGTATTTCATGTGAACAGTGTTGCATTGATACAATGTACTATACTATCGCCTGCATGAGGCGTCTTAGAATACCAGAGATAATGGATATTGAGATAAAGCAGTGACTTTTACCACAAATTTACTGTGTGATTGTTACAGGGCTACAACCATTGATAGGGGTGTCATGATATCGATTTAAAATCAAATATCGATCGAAATATAAAAGCAGGATCTGCAATTCTCAGAGTATCTGCACTCCGACCCACCGCCAGCAGTTTGACTACATTTTGCCTTTCCAGGGTTTTGGTTGACAGAACAACTACAGTGTGCAAGCTACGCTACACACAGGTACCATACTCAGGCGACACTGCAAATATGGCAGATCTCGATAGTCTACACAGGTTTCAATGCCAAAAATAGTTTAAATCAAAAAATGAATCGATTCATGACCTTAAAATTGAAAGTCTAATTGGATCATGGATTTAAAGAATTGTGACATCCATAGCAACCAATGATTTTTTAAGGAACGATAAATAATGGACTACTTATTGATTAATCAAGTAATCAATTAACCGTTGTATCAATGAAATTTCAGGAAAAAAAAGTGAAAAAATTCCAACAACTCTCACAATTTCCCAAATTCCAAAGTAATGTCTTAAATATGCTTCTTCTGTCCAACTAACAGTCCAAAATCAAAACGTTTGTAAATTATAAAACAGATAAAAGCAGAATATGTTGCATTGGACTATCTGACGTGTAAACTACACAGCAAAGATGATGTTTTACGTAAAACATGGGAACCCTTCCTGTCATATATTGTTTTGAATATTTCCACGATTCTCGCAAGAGGGTTTGTATCATAGCCCCGAACGCTCTGCTTCATAAATGACACCTTGCCGTTGATGGGCTTTTATTTCTGTGCACCTCTCTCCGATCATGTGGATGTATCATGCATGGCAGTGTGCCCTCAATTTATTTTACTTTGTGTGTGTGTGTGTGTGTGTGTGTGTGTGTATGTGCACGTGTATATATGTATATACATATATACATATATATTATTTGTTCACTTATTTGTTTGTTTTCTTTGTGTGGGATGTGACTCCTGAATCTCTCGCCTGTATAAATTTGAAATTTGAATCTTTATGTGTGTGAGCCAAATGTATGTTTGTTTGTTCTGTCATATATGTTCATGTTTTATCTTGAAAATTAAATAAACATATATTAAAAACAAAAAAACAAAAAAAAAACAAAAAACAGAAAAGCAGTGAATTCTCACATTTGGGAAGTTGGAACCAGATAATATTTGCCTTTTTTCCCTTCAAATTACTTAAATAACTAAATAATCAATTATCAAAATTGTACGATTAAGTTGCTGTCGTTAAAAAAATTGGAAAACTGTTTCAGCACTGATGTAATATGGAAAACTGCAGTTTATAATTCAGTTTTCATCATGATTCCATATTTTATCGATTGTCTGGACAACAGTACAATATTTGCTGATATTACACAGTCAGCCACAAAACCATTTTTAATTTGATTCAGTTCAGGGGCCTGCGATGGATATGACACAATAGCAGTAAATATCATCGCTGTCTTTTTCTTGCCTGCCTTATATTATCTGCCTGGTGCTACGTGGCTAGCACTGTTTGGATGTGTAGGAAGGAGTAGTGCTAAGATAAAAATGGTGACACAGACGTGGGATTTTTAACAAATGGCGTATGTTAAAGATGACAATATGCCATGTTTTCACTTTGCATTGATGATATTAGACTGTTGATCATTAAACTGATGTATAGATCCTGATCAATGTATCGTTACACACCTGGTAATAATGCACCCGAAGAAAGGTATACAGTGCAGTAGCTATGAAGATATTTTCACCCTATAGATAGGCAACTACCAGAGAAAATGTTTTTGAAACAGTTAAGTTTAGGATAAAAGGCACAAATCATTCATTAGCATTCTGTCTAGTCTTGTTTTGTCACTCTAATAGGAAAGACAGGCAGCCAGACTGCAGGCACAGGGTGAGCACATGGGCATGAAGGCAGGCAAGCATGCAGGCAGGCAATGAATTGTGCCCTCCTCTGCTCTATAATAACTGGACAAGCCATCCATTTCATCGTTGCCTCTCCGCAGATCTCTGACAGGGAGTAGCATCATCCGATTCATTGGCAGAGATGTGTGGGGAGAGAAAAGAACCTGCCAACCTCCACATCCAGCCCGGGTTAACAAGACAAAAAGTTACGCTCCAAAGATCTGTAGGAAAAGAGAGGAAGCCCATGGTACTGACTGAGCGCCATCTCTGCTGCTCTCTCTTAAACTTCTGCATCTAATTGTGAGGCTGAGCACACAGCTGTGACACTCCAGTTGGATACAGATTCTTTAATCTCTCCTTTTATATGACATCGCCATGTAATCTCCATCTAGCTACCCAGGGAGCAGCCAGAGAGGCAGGAAATGAAATCAATGCTGCGTCTCTGCACTGGGTGTTACTTCATTAGCATGGGCACTACAGATGTAGCAGTAAATCTGATTTATGAAAGGGCGACAACGAAAGCGCCACAGACAGACGCAGGGACTCATAATAGCAGATGATAGGGATACCCGATGTCCTGTGTTTCACCACAGTTTCACCAATGTTTGACAGAGTGCAAAGAAAAATGTATAGCATGCCTTCCCTGCAGCTGCACTTTAGCATTTAGATCCAGATCCTGTTGTATGAAACACTATTAACGTCCCATTTTCTAAACTTACGACTGATTTGCATTACCTGAATATCATGACTAAAAGTGAAGCAATTAGAAAATCAATTTACTGTAAACAGAAAAGGCAGGTAAAATATGACCTCCAGTGATGACACAAAAATCTATTATAATTAGAGCTTTAATTTCCCCAGTATGTTTCATTTTTCCTCTCTACACACAAAACATCTGTTTGGTAATACCAGCTATAAATTGCACCATGGGTGTTGGTTTCAATGCTTTACATCAGCCAGCACAGTAAAGTAAACTGGGTTTCATTGGGTTCAATGTTAATCTTCTAACATCCTTCGTCACACTGTTAAGCTGTGAGCTTAGGACTTCTGACAGTTTGACATTTTACAATGATGGGCTTTAGTGCACACCTCTACTTCACACCATTAGACAGGGAAATGCCCATTATCCTGATTACTCACCAACAATATTTCAGTTATAGTATTTAGCATGGCATAATATCCTCAAAATGTAAAATCAAATATATACAGACTCACCCAAAAGACATAATCCAAACAACAGACTGTATAAAATGACGGACGTAGCCACAGGGATGTCACCCATTGGTTTGTGGAAATCTGAGTTTGCCAAGTTGTTTTTTTGGAGTTAGAAGTGACCATATTTGGATGAAAGGGTGGCGCTGTGGAGGAGTGAAGTGTTGTTCTGACTCATACTCCCTTTTTCCACCATTGCTAGTAGAGTGTCAAGTATGCCTTTCTGTGTTGTTTTTTTTCCCCTGATGTGTCACGTTTAACATCCCAGATGGGCCGGACACTGGGAAACAGGTTAGTAAACTGTGGAAAGCAGCATGGGGAAGTTTCAACTTCTTTTTTATTCTCGTATTTATTCAGTCTTCCTCTCAATCTCGTTGCTGACTCAATCTTAAACAATGTCTGATTGCTGATTGGCTGGAGGCAGACGGAATAATCTGGCAGCCCGCTACTGCATCACAGGCAAAGGGGATATAATTAGTGCGCCCACCTGGGTGTTGTTTTGCCATTACTGCTGATTAAGGATACACCAATATATCAGCTAAACATCAGCATCAGCCGATATTTACCTTGTTGTCTATTTTTTTTACAACATTTAAAGACATGTGAAAGGTCATATTAGAAGTTGTTTCATACATTCGTATGACTGAATTTGTGCTAATTTAAAGGTAGTATAATGACGGGCTTAATTACTTAAAAAAACATTTTTTATTTCTTCATTTTTCAATTTTTTAATAGTGTAGATTTCTTTATTTCCCTGGCACAATAGGGGGAATAAATAACAACAAAAACAAAACAAACAGCTTCAAAATATTGGTATCTTTATCAGCTATCAGCCAAATAGTTATTTTAAACAGCGGTATCTGTATTGGCCCTGAATTTCAAAATCGCCCCGCCCTTTCATATGCGTAAATTTAAGTCTTCATAAATTGTTAACAGGTGAGTTATATAAAAATATCCCTCCCACATTCAGTTGTCATGAATGTAAAAATTAGCTATAAAGACTTTTTTAGTACCAGACTGTAAACATGTTTACTTCTGCTGCAAAGTTGGGCATTTTAATATGGGGGCCTATGGGGATTGACTCGCTTCTGGAGTCTGCCTCAAGAGGCCATTTAAGGAACTACAACTTTTGGCACTTCTGCGTTAGCTTTCATTTTCAGCCCTGGAGGCTGCCGTTTGATCCACACATTTTTTTTTTTACCAAACTGCATGAATATAATCAAGTCTAGTACATGATTCAAGTAAGGTCACGTATATTGTTAAACTTCATCACATGTATAAATATTGGTACATATTGTTGAAAAGTCATCAGCCAGGCTCCTAAATGAAATTGAACTCTTCTTTCATTAGAAACCAATGCAACTTTATAGGGTACATCTGGGCACCAGCTGTGGCGGGACTCCGGCCCTTAGAGGTCAAAAGGTTTGGAACCTTCTGGAGTGACGACATCTAGTCCTACGGTAGCTACGGATGTTGTGGAAAAGTACGACAGTGCTGATACAGTTGGCTGCTCATAGGACAGCCATTGATACTCGCCCTTCCCCATTTCTGAAAAACAGAGATTCCGAATGATTAGTTGTGCACTCCCATGGGACTGGGAAGCTAAGGAGGGGGATGTGTAATTCAATTAGTCCCACAGTTCTGCACCAAAGGGAGGCAGACAGATCCATCTCATTGAGACATCCAGGATGTGCAGGCCTGGTGCATGCACAGAAGATATTGGCAGCACATCATTAGTGCTGTTGGTTTGAATTAAAGATAGTCTCACTCACTAAGAGACTGCTGGGAATAAATAAACTTAGGAATCTCAGCACTAGCAAAACCAAGCAGTTCCTCCTAAAATACCCTGAGCAATCCTTATCTACACAATGAATGGCTGAACGAGGGCTTGCAGGCTGAAGCTAACAGAGTGCAGAGTGAGCCGCCTTACATGACAAGCCAGCCACATTCTAAGCTATGCCTCAGAGCTTGTGCCATGTGTCGAGGATGCTGTCTCCCACTGAAGTTGCATACAGATCGCCCTTTCAGAGCACAGCCTCCTCTGCTGTTTCTTTGTCCCACCTCCCAGTGGGGAATTTATAAAGCTTCACAGTGCCTCACTCCATGAGATTCCTGTAATTTACGACAGCCTTTTTCCCAGGCACAGAGAAATCAAATCAAACTGTAAATATAGTGCATGTTTCCCAGTATGAGCTCTTCACGTAGACTGTAAATCACAAATAAATGCCAAAGATCCTGACAGTCATTAAATAACAGCATCAATAATCCCACATGTGGCAGCACTACATTTGATTTTGGATTATGAAAAGGGCAGAAAGCGTGGATAATGAATGAGACACAGCAGAAACAAATCAGAGGAAATTAAGAATTACCAGAGGCACCGAAGTGCACGGCAGCCACTTCATACTGTTCTAAAAGAGAGGATCCCAAGCCGTGATCATTAGTACCAGACTGACCTTTGACTTCAGGCTGGCACACACACCTGGCTGTGTTATACGACTCCATTCCAGCCAGACTGGAGTGAGAGAGTGTCATCTCGTGGGTATAGCCTCGCAGGGGTAGCGTGTCCACTGCGGGTGGCCAGCTACCCTCTTTTGGCTGCAGGTCCATCAATCTCCTGTCCGAGGAAACTGAAGACTCGACAGAGAGAGAAGCAAACAGCTGCCATATAGTGGACTGAACAGATGGTAATGGTGACAAGAAATTAACACCAGATCATTTTAAACTTATACACAGCATCTTCATTTGGGCGAAGAAAAGATGCATGTCTGCAACTTTGACACTTTTCTAATATTAGATCTTAAAAATGCACTTCTCAGTCTGTGCTGTGTATTATTGAATGATTTTTGCATTACATATTCTTTTAGAAATATTTGGAACAACACACTGTAAGCACGCCCGGCATTTTGTTCACATCCATCAAGAGAAAATGTTTTGATGTTCTCTTGATGAAAATGAATACTGCTTATTGCACAAGAGCTTTCTAGTAATGATAAAGGCGAGAAACTACATCATTCAAATTCAGTGACGGTTTCAGTTAGGTTTGTAATGCATGTTGCACAGTGCACCGTATAATAAAGATGGACAGTATGACAGCTACCCTTAAGTGAAGCTAAAACATTTCAATTGCCCCCTGGTGGCTGGCTGCAGTAGAGGTCATAAACCCCGCCTCTTTCATGTTGGCGGATGGGACATGGCCGAACTAAAAGGTCAAGGGACACGTTACCCAAAGAAGGTTTCTGTCATTTTAGGTTGTTCTTATACACTGTGTGTTCAAGTGCTTATTTTTCTGATAGGTGTAGGTCAGGTTAGGTCAAGTAAAAAAAGGGAGTGTGATGTCATGATAGACAGCTGTGCGTGCCAATCGGTGTGCTTATGATTAATGGCACTGCTTGTGATTGGTTCAACAGGTGTATGGGAAAGAACTAGATAACACGGAGGTCAATACTGCATGGACTCTAGCTCCAAATGGCATCACCAGTGAAAGATAGCAGCAGATATTTTGGCAGAATATTTGCACAGTGGGATGCAGTGGAGACATGTTGCCCATCTTTACATACAGTCTTGGTATGAAGGGCCAGAAAACATGTAAGTCTTAGCTGAAGAGTGTTACAGCTTTTCTTGTGAAACACTTGTTATGTTCTAATATATTCCTCATATTGCATTCACAGAATGAACAGAAGATGGAAGGAGAGTTTGCATGTGCACTGCGTGTTTGTGCATATGACAGAAGGAGAGATAAAATGCTCTGATCCATGTGTGCTAGGCCTGCAAGTCATCCTCAAATGCCATGGAATTAGGTAGTGTGTGACTGCACAGTGTCCTTGGTAATCCAAATCAACAGCATCCTCTTCAATTATGCCAACTGCTTTGACAGAAATATGACAAATACTTCCGAATTTCATGGGGATGGTAAAAAAAAATCTACCGAGGTGCCAGCAGCACTTCAGCCGCTGCAGTCAAAACCGAAAATGTTCAACTCCTTCCCTCAAGAAAGCGGTCAAAGGTGCCTTAAGATGCTCACATTATACTTGGTGCCAAATTTAACTTGCACTTAAAGAAGTCTAAATTTCATGGTTAACCTTTAATGTGCATAAAATATCCCTTTTCCACTGAGAACAGAATATTCCTTAAAGGTTTAACATCAACTATATTGGCGGCACACAGGGCTACTTTTTCGCTACAGAGCAGTCTGTCCGATACAGCAAAGCACATTAAAAAGGGTTTGAAATCAAAGCTACAAAGCCACTACTGTCCAAGTGGCCTCTGTTTTATCCAATTAATACTGCATACAGTTATTAGCAGTCCAGATATTAATGCTTCCTCATAATTAAAAGGAGCAATTCTTACAGCTTGAGTGCTGGGGAAGCTGTCTGTGAAAACATGCAAGCACATGTATAGAGCAGGCGTATAATGGTTGCCCTATTTAGGCCATTTTCAAGATGTCTCATCTTACATAAAACACTGTCCATTCATGTTGCGCTGTATTGAATAGGCAGGGAGGGCATCGCCGGAACAATGACTGCATGCTTTGATGGCTCAC
This sequence comes from Epinephelus moara, assembly GCF_006386435.1. NCBI lineage: Eukaryota > Metazoa > Chordata > Actinopteri > Perciformes > Serranidae > Epinephelus > Epinephelus moara. The sequence continues at coordinate 25,778,788 of NC_065525.1, forward strand.
TGACTTTGACAACATAATTCAGAGCTGAGGATTAAATTTAACAATGCTTCTATAAATAACATGATTATTCTGCTGAATAACTGTTTTACCGCACTGCACATGTTCATGAGCAGGTTGAACCAGTGTCACAACAGGATAGCCACAGGGAAGAAATTAGAGACCATAATGGAAGGGAAACATTCAAATAAGGTAATGTACACATGCTATTATTGTTGACTGTGCCATCAGCTCCTACAGCCCGCAGTCTCTTTCTTTCCTCCCCAGTAGAGCTCACATGATGTGATGACTCCTACGTTATACTTACAGGAAATGAATGGATGCTACCTTTTCCTTATTTCTGCCTGCAAATAATACACTGATTTCTTTTTAGCGTAAAAAAATAACACAGCATCCAGGAGGCGTTCCGGACAAACAACCCCAGCATTAGATGTCGTGCATTATCACTAACAGGCAAAGATGTATGGATATAATGATAGGTTAAAGAGAACATACTGAGAGATGGGGGATTATATTAGAATCTGCTTTAGGGAGGATGCTGATATCTCCCTCACTTCAGTAGCTGCTGACACAGTTACAGGAAATTGAACACAAACTCAAGTCAGCTCATCGGTTCTGATTTGCCAGACAATGCATGTTCTCCGGAAAGTCAACATTTATATTCAGCTCTCGTTCAGCTCTAAGAACAGCAGTGTACCAACAAACAAGGTTACAGTATGAAACATCAGGATTTCGTATAATTAGCGTCTGTCTTGAATTAAAATGTCCTCCTTTGCTAATGATTTTGTGAGGCCAGGTGACCTTATTCCCACTGCGACTATTTAGAATTTGTGTCGCACTTGAACCAGAGGATCCGCATAACAACTGAGGCTGAGTCAACACATTTATAAGGGCAGATTTGTTATTAAATTAACAGATATTAGATACTGTACTTGTGAGCAACAGCTCACTATGGAAGCCTTGCAGAAATATTTGTCTTATTTCAAGTATTCCCAGTGCTTCATGCTGCATCTTAGTAGAGCTGCAGCCTCAAATAGTCAAGTAATTGGTTTCAAGGGCTGAGTGCTGTTTGACTTTATTTTCTAGTGCTGATGGCAAATCAGAGTTTCGCACAGATACCAAAATGATTTTTTGATGCCTTACTTGAAGAAGTACAAAAGTTTTTCTGTAAAACCTCTGTTTTGACTTTTCAAAAGACGCCAAAGTTCCTCTTATGTAAACAGTTTATATCAAAAAATTCTGACCAAAGAACAAGTAAAATTACCTGACCTGACCTCTTTGCTTACTCCCTATTGGTCAGTATCCTGACTATCTTGGCTGACCAAGATATTTTTTTGTGATTTAAATTTCGACACTCTTTTAAAGGCGGAACTAAATTTCTTTTGGAGGTCAGTGGAACGATCTGTAAACACCACACTGACATGTTATCACCTTATAAAGTTGTTCAGGCTAACATGCATGTTGTAGCAAACTATGGACTTTTTATATATACTGTAGGAGACACAGAGTTGTATTAACATGAATATTTTATTTGTTTCTGGCCAACTTGTGTATGTGCTCATCTTTTTGTCTTTAAGCCATGTTTTGGTCTCCACCAGCTCCTATATATGGTATATGTGAACAATAGCAGCTTATTACAAACCAATTTTATGCTTACTGTTAGGCCGCAACCTCTAGTGCCCTTAGTAATTATGATGTTACCAAAAAAGGAAGTCAGATGACGTAGCATAAAGAGCCACTAAGTCCACATTGGGAGGAGGTCGGGGTGGACAGATGAGTCAAACAACCACAGGACTCTGACCCAGGAGACTGCTGTTTGTGTCCTGTGTGAAGCCAAAAGTCAGCATTAAGTTTCTTAACTTAACATGATATTACGTATGCAAGTTAAGTCACAGAATAAATGTGGCTCTCTAGTAGCTAAATGCTCTGCTGTGTTCACCAGTTAGTCGCTTAAAGCTTATTTATAGTTGTATGTATATGCACAGCATACGCTATAGCCTAAACAAGTTGCCTACGCTGTTGTGAGCATTTATACTTGTGCAACAGTGTGTCTGTGTTGCTCTGCAATTACACCGCCAAATCACAAGTTGGCAGTGTGTTGAGTTTCTTCATGTATTTCAAACAATGGCGACTGAAAGTGAGCAGATCATGTTGCAGCTGTAGCTAAGAAACGATCGACAACAGTTACTTTAACTGACACTACTACATCGCAGAAGGGAGAGAAGACATCAGAGAATTGGGTGTGTGGCCATTACACAAACAGACATACGTCTATGATCACGGAAAAGAAGGACCAGCTGCTTCCAAGCAAACCAATCACAGTTGTTGTAGTCTCCATCACTGCACTACACTGTGTAGTTACATGTCAGGGGAGGTGTAAGTCATGCTACGACATAGGCTGTACATGGACACTGTAGCTACAGCGTAGATTCAACGCATAAAAATGAACTAGCCTAATATCTGTACGTCTGTCAAGTGGTGCTGGGCGGGTACTGCACAGTGATTTTTTAGAGCTTCATCATTGAAAACAAGTGTCTACTGTGGCTAAAAACCACTTAGGTTTGGCATTATGAGCAATCCCTTTCACATCCACATATTCATTTAATCCATAATTAACATAAAAGTAATACTTAATGCAGCTTTAAGCAAAATGAGCCAATAAATCATTAGTTTTTAATGAAAAATGACAAAGCTTTTGTTCTCAATAAGCACCAGATTTTGAGAGATCCATCTGCATGACTGCATTTATCTGTGGAAGGGCGATAAGACTGGAGAGACAATGTGATTGATTTTTCTGTTGAATCAACTGATCAATTAGTCAAAGAAATTCCATGACTACTGTTACCTAGAGATTTCTTGAGCTGCCAAGAGGCCTAAACCTTTCTCTAGCTCTTCCAGGTTGTTTTCCCTTCCAAAATGTGGACCAAGTTCAAAATGGTTATTGTAAAAAAACAAAAAAGGTGAATAGAGTACCAATACAAATCATGCCAGTGCTCCTGGGGCAACTTTATTATTCTGTCTCCAAAAACAGAGCAATGAATGTAATCCTAGATATTGCCTTCCACCGAGGGTAACCAGAGAGTCCCTCTGCCCTTAACACAAGGTCACTGCACTGCTGATGAGCTGAATATACAAGGCTAAAGTAACACAATCACTTATACAGTACAGCATCCAGCTGCTAAATGCACTTCCGCCAGGCCAAAGTGAAATCATTTCGACAAGAGTGTGTCAGAGCAGTCCACAGTTCTTTGAGACTCAAGGTGCTGACACTACATAGCCCTGAGCAGAGAGAGAGAGAGAGACAGAGACAGAGACAGAGAGTTCTAGCTCGGTCAGCAACCCTCACAGCCTGCAGAGGATCAGAGCAGAGGATAGCAGTAATTTCAGTGCTGCTCTTCAGACAGGAGAGTCCTTCCCCCAAGGCAGTCACAAAAACAGCCTGACAGCTGCTGTACACACAAAGGACCTGACGGCCCTCAATTAACCTTGATGTGAAGCTACTGCCTTGTCAATTCTCTCTAAAACAAGATCAACAGCACCATTCAACAGCGATATCATTCTGTTTATTTTATCTGTCTGTTATTCCATCTCACCTCGGTCCCAGTGCAGCTAGCCTTTGCTCCGGCAGTCCAGAAATTGTGCAAGCCTCTCAACCTCTGGACATCTCCCCTCACAGGCAATTTGAAGACAAGGGTTATTTCAAATGCTGTTCTTTGATTTTATATCAATAAGTTAAGAAATCGTAGCACAGGTGTAAAAAATAAATAAATAAATAAAAACATTGTCTCATCAAGTGATTAATGTCTTAACTGTGCTGTGGCGCAGGACCCCTACCACTCAGCTGTATTTGGCTGTGATGTATCATTGATGCAGATCGATGGCAAGTGCCTCAATCGTGAGGATCTCTGCCCCACTGTCATTGACCTCTAGCTCCTGTGGCGTTCCTGGGAGACCCCCTGCCAGTGGAAAACACTCACAGCATGTTGATGAAGGGGACAAAACCATCAGAGCCTTTCAGAGTGCGCCTCTAATGTGCTTTCTATGTGATAGTGGCCACAAAAAATACCTCCAAAAGCAGAGTACAAATAGCAACAACATAGTATACAAAAGCTCTCAACACTTACAGTGAAGAAGTAATTACAGTACATTTCTTGGATTATGCATCATAATACAGCCAGAAGACACTGTGAAGGCAGAACACTTACATTTGATTTATGCTTGATGCATCCATGATTGTTGCACGTGTCCCAAACGGCAATGAACAATGAAGCCAACATGGAATGGCCAAAAACTGCAGTTCCTCAAACGGCCACTTGAGGCTGGCTCCAGAAGCGTGTCAATCTCCATTAACACCCATGTCAAAATGTCCAAATTTACAGCAGAAATAAACATGTTTACAGCCTGGTACAAAAAACGGTTTTGGTCTCATTAGCAAATGTACCACTTCATGACAACTGCACAGGGGGTGAATTTTTATGTTACGCACCCGTTTAGATTTTATAAAGGCTTAAAGTTGAGCATAATTAAGGGCAGGGCCGCTTTGAGTAACAGGCTGTCTGCAAGGCGTTGCTACAGTCTGTGAGTCAGTTGCACCCTGCCCTCCTCCACAGCTTCACCCTCTCATCCAAACAGTCACTTCTGTCTCCAAAAATCCAAGATGGCAACAGCCAAAATACCAAGCTGGGGTCTACAAAACAAAGGAAGATGTCACAATGTCTACATCTATTATTTTAATATAGTCTATAGAATGTCCACGTGGCCAAAGTGATGTCATACCATCAGACATGCCCCTTTGTGGGTACCTGTGTGGTGGATTTTTGTTTGTCTGTGCAAGTCTGACAGTTTCTAAACAAACTATGCTGTAGACGTGAGCTTTCAATACACTTCCCCCGATGGTTTGGAAGAATATCAATGTGCCAGACCATGAGGAGAAACACGCACGGAGTGTGTAACATCCAAGCACTTCCTCCTCACAATTCCGCGTCAGCTCATGTCGGTGCGACCATCCGTGAGGAAAGCATAACTAAGGCTTTTGTTCTCAATCCTCTTCTGAGCGTACCTTCAAATGCACTTCTCGACAAAGAGACAGTTAGATGCTCTGAACACTAGTGTCTACAATAATTTAAAAGCTGGGCTCGTTACAACAAAGTGACACAAGCAGCCATTAACAGCACAAAGACTACCAAGTGATAAACTGAGGTCTATGGATTCTGTGACCATTAAGCCCCAAAGCAGCAGTTTGCACTGTAAGAACAGAAGGGAAACTATTGACTTTAACAGAATAATGTCCATCAGCTCCTTGTGTACTCAAATGCAATGCAAAGCAAAATGGATTCTTAATTGTATTCACTCAAAATACATAAAGAGAAATACCTACATATGAGAAAAAAGAGCATTAGCTGAGCCACTCTCCCCTTTTCAGAGGAGGCTGTATATCACATGATCTCCAGCACAGGTATCACATGATCTTTAGTACTGGTAATCAGTTTCCCTCAGGCAGAGTGGGTCATGTTCCTGATCATTACAGTGTTTCTCTGTAGCACCAAAACAGAGACGTAACAAAATGAAGTAGCGTTAATTGCACACTTATTCTCTAGTACAACTGAATGCTAATAAAGTAATTTACGCAATTTGCACAACAAGAAACAATTTAAATTTCTGCAAAAAATACTCAAGCCTTTATCGCTCAGGGCTAAATTACTATTCAACAGAATAGCCAAACCTCACAACACACCCACACACCCACACAAGAAGAGATTAGGTAAAAGAATATTAATTAAATTAACCACAATCGAAAAAATGTACCTACATTCACTCTAATTCATATATAAAAAGGAGCCAGGCAGCCAAAGGTAAGTAGACAGCTATTTACTTAAGCTGACAGCTGGTGCTCAGGGAACCCTCAGATCACACCTCCTCTTTTCTTTTATGCCACTAACCCAATTTGGGACCATGTACTGTGTGCATGACTGGGAAGTCAGACCTGTCATCTGCTACTTCAAACTGGCATCTCATTTAACCCGCTGATGAGAAGTGCCAACGGCTGTGCCACTGCCTCTGACCTGAAGCACACCATGCCTGCATCTACTGACCTACTTCTTGAGTCTGCTTACGCATCACTAGCACAGCCGCATCAGTTCAGACCACATGTACAGTAAATACTCGCTAAGTACAGTATCAGCGACCACTGCCAGCTCTGTGAGCTTTTGTTTTTCACGTTATGCTCAACAACAATAAAATATGTCATGTCCTGCATGTGATCAGCTGATCTGATCAAAAATGGAAAGAGGAAACAACAATCAACAGTTTTCTTCCTTTTTACCATCAGTCAAGAAACAATAGAATTACTGCCTTGCGGTTGTACACCTCCACAAACCTGTCAAGTTGCCGTTACAGTTTACACCCATGTCTGTCCAGACTCATAGCCATTACAGTTGACAATGCTTCATATATGAATTTTTGCTGTAAAGAAGCTACATATTCTAAAATGTGCTTCACTCACATCTTAAACCGGACAGCGCAGAAGATCTATACAGTAACCACAGTTTCAAAGACAGGCACCCAAGATTAGAGTCACCAATTCAGTGTCTGGCCAAATGTCTCCCCTTCTGTTCCTCAGTTATGGCGTTGTATAACAGCCAGAAAAGTGTTTTTGCAGAACGCTATGATGTCACAGTGAAGCTGACCTTTGACTTTTTGGATATAAAATGTCATCACTTCATTGTTTTATTCTATTAGGCATTAGCTGGAATTATGTAATGTTTTTTTTTAATCATTTTGTTGTATTAATTCTTGAGTTATCACCAAAAACATGTTTTGTGAGGTCACGGTGACCTTTGAACACCAAAATCTATTCAGTTCATCCAAGTGAGACAATTGTGCCAAATTTGAAGAAATCCTCTCAAGGCCTTCTTGATATTACAGTTACTAGAATGACATGGATGCAAGGTCACAGTGATCTTGACCTTTGCCCACCAAAGTCTGATCAGTTCAACATTGAATCCAAGTGGATGTTTGTGCCAAATTTGAAGAAATTCTCTCAAGGCCCTCTTGGCATTACATTCACTAGAATGATATGGATGCCAAGTCACAGTGACCTTGACCTTTAACCAACAAAGTCTAATTAGTTCAACATTGAGTCCAAGCGAATGTTTGTGCCAAATATGAAGAAATTCCCTTTTGATTTATCACATTCACATGAATGGGATGGATGGACAAACAACTTGAAAACATAATGCCTCCAGCCATAGCTATCGCGGAGGCATAAAAGGGACTTCCAGACATCTCCGCCACGTTAAGGTGGTGATTCTTGGAGGGGTGAATTAAAACAGTACAATAAAACTAGCATATCAAACTGCTTCACATTACAGGATCAACAATTGGGTGACCTGCTGAAGCACTAATACTGATAGACATTTATATAATGGCCGACAATTATTAATCGAGCATGAAGCCACTTTAATCTAATATGAGATCAACCTAACTTCAAATCTGAAAGCACATTGGGAATGTGGTCAAGTGTTTGCTGATGAAAAAATGGCCCATCTGCATTATAGCTCCCACATATTGACTGCCTGCCACAGTCATCTGTTGGAGGAAAAATACGGGAAATTATGAAATCAGATTGATGTCTTAGTAAAGAAAAGAGAATGGCAGCCAGCTTATACATCTACCTCTTGTTCTACAGAAACAGATCTGGAGGAGAGCCAGGCCCTAAAGAGGCTAAGATCACAGAGAGACAGCGGTGAGAAAATACATAGGAGAGATCTATTTCACCGGTAAACACGAAACACAAAGGCTGGGTCACAGTGACAGCATGGGGTGTGTTTTAGTTTCCACCTCCCACACTCTCATGCATTAAATATGGTTCAACAATCACACTCTCCGATGACTCTCAAAACTTCCCACCCCCCCAGCTGAACATTTCCTGGGGAATTCCGACCAGGAATGTATTCCTGATGATGGAGCAACTGCAACAGCTGAGAGGAAAATCACTTTCTAATGAACAGCATGGAAATACAGTTAAGGCTTTGTCTTTAACAATTGCTTGTTCTCAACACGTTGTGGATCAAAATACTTACTTGGGAATGCATGACCTTGTTTTAGTTATTTATGGAACAGTTTAAGGATTGCGTGTTTCTCCCCAGGTTGCACAATTTGGAAGAAAACTGTCTAAAAGCTCTTCATGAGAGCACGCGGTGCATTTAAAGACCATGTCTGGGACTTGTGATTCCCAGTAAATTAGGCGCAGAGTTGAAAGAGTGAACTAAAGTTGTTGTAGCAGAGATACCCTTAATAGCTTCCCATAATACGGAATCACTGTGGTAATGGCCTCTTCAATAGCTGGCAATGAGTGGGAAAAAGGCACCGTTTAAATAGTGCTTGGTTTTAATTACCACTGCAAAGCGAAATTGCCGTATCTATATTTCAAAAGCTTAGGCAGGAGGAAATGTAGAATGTTGACGTTATCTACGAGTTTGTGCTACTTTTTCGTTTCAAGCTAAAAACTTTTCTGATTTTCTCTTGGCACAGGCTTCCAAACATTGATTTTATAACCTTTGGGTCTTGTGAGTAGTATCTAGTGTTTTGTTTGATGGAACAGCAAGCTTTTATCAGTAGCCGCTGGCAGATGCATGCTGCATGTGAGCTTGTGACATCAGTGGTACTGTGATCTAATTATATCTGTGTGCTGTGTGGTGGGAAAAAGTGTGCAGTACTCATTGTAGATGCTCAGATTGTGAAGGTCTCCGCTTCTGTATTAAACATGGGCAAGCAAGGGGCTCATATTGTGAACCAACAGGTGCAGTGTACCACCGCTGAGATTTACATAGCGTCAGTATCTCCACAAAATGAGACATCTGAATGGTTATTTGTTCTCACTGCTGCAAACACTGTGTGCATCCACAGACACAAAAACAAACACATATATGCACACACAAGCAAATCTGTTATGGCTAGTCTAAACATAAATACATTAATCCTATAGACAATCCGGCTCAATTCCATTATAAAGGAAGGTATTTACGACCCATAAAGCCATTCCAGCACTATGTAATCTGGAGATTATTCTCTACTGACACATTCTGCCAATCTACGGGTCAACAAATAGTTTTTCTAGACAGGATCAGGAATGCACATGTGACCCTATGACCTGATTTAAAAATATGTTAACTTACATTACAGATAAAAATACAATATAACAAAATATCCCCAAAATGTGAATGTTGTCATCTTTATCATTGATAAGGTCATAAACCAGAACACGTTAGCATTAAGATTAATGGTCAATATTTTTGATAACAGACACATTTCATTGCTCTATTGAAGCAAAGCTATTCACTGAAGCCTCTATATCTTCAGCACCAAGCCAATATTAGCGATGCCTTACATCATCACCTGTCAACATCCAGCCTATTTGGTTCTGAGACACCATATGCACTCTACACGTTGCAGAGCGTGTCAAGCATTTCATTGATACTTAACACACAGAAAGATTGTGTGTGAAATTATATAAATTCATGAAGCAACACACTAACACTGATGACGCTACTGGGGGAGCCCATACAGCATCCCTACAGAAATGATACTCAGTTTGCTGACCATGGGCCAAATGTGGCCGTCAATGGGGTGCCAGGTGGCCGGCCAACTATTTTCAAGTTCACAGTGAAAATAAGTTGTAATTTGAATGTAAATAAGGAGCCAGAGTGTCTGACAGCGGTCTAGGCTAAGCCTCGAATGTCCTCAAATCCTTGAAACACCCCTGCATACACCTGACCTGTACATGGCTTTGCCTTTAGGCGAACATGAGTGAGGACAGCAAATGCTGAAAGGCTGAAAACAGGCAATTCATTTATTATATATACTGATAAATATTGTTAATGTTTGTTTATTAATCGGCCCCTGATCTTTTGTCGTTTACCAAAGAGGCCCCTGGGGTAACCAAGGTGTGTCCCCCTGCCCTACTCTGTGGTAGGTGAATGCTTTTACCCTACACAAACTTGTGCCTTACAGTACCACCAGGGAGCACATTTTTTAGTACGGCTCCTCCTCCAGCACCCTCAGTGGTGCCTTACTGTATAAAGCCATCCAGAATCACAGCTGTCTCCATCACGCTGATGTAGCTTGACTCTTCTCGTTACATCACTCAAAGCAAAAGATGTCACTCTTCAATATCAGTTTGAAATCCCCCTCACGGCATGAGTATCCTTGAATTGACCCTTAACAATCCAAGATGCCTCTCATGCTGTGGAAAATGCTCAGCTGCTCTATACTGTAGAAGGGTGGGGTGAATTTCTTTGCAAACAGTTGGTCACAGCAGCCAAAAGCCTCTTCAGTAAATGTCGAAAGCGGCTGACGTGTAGCTAATGTGGTTTGGCATAGGGAGTCAACCCAACACTCATATACTTGTTCCACAAACTAATGTACTGCATGTAAAACCAACCATGGAAAGATACTATATAGGGGGGTGTGCTGTGTGGCTCCTTCACACAATCAGTGTTGGAGTAACATTTAATGCCTTGTACCTGTGTGAAACAATCACGTCACAGCTCATAAAATATCTCCACACAAGTGCAGCACATACACATCTGTACGAGGCAGCAGGGCGGCCTAAGGAGTCATGTCCTTCAATCTGAGGATGCACATGCTCCCTGCTGGTGTCTAGGAGGAGAGGGTATATCCATGTGAGCATGCACTCCCGACCTCTGCGAACAGGCAGGTGTCAGGACACAATAAGGAATTTTCCAACAGGGATCCATGAAATAGCAGAATTTTATCACAGGAGCAAAGGATTAGTGGGCTGGCAAGCTTTGGCAGTCTTAACAAACTTGACCAAACTGACCATTATAGAGTCCCCAGCCTATTCTGCCCACATTTCTGTCAGCCCACTGTAAATCATCAGTGGTTACATCCCTGCATGCGCACTACAGCCTCACACAGCTTTGATGTTGAGCCCATCCAGATAACATTCAGGTCAAGTCCAAGTTACTGTACAGCACATTTCTTTGCAGAGCAGCGAGGATGCTGGAGCGATGGGCAGCATTGGTTGCCAATTTAGCCCACTTCTAAGCACCAAATTCAACGAGCCTACACATTAAACATGCAGCAACAAACGCCAAACAAGTAGGTCAATGAAATATATTACCTCTTATCTGTCAATGTCAAAAGCAGTCAGTCACACGTTAGGCGGAGAAACAGATTTGACAGGCTTATAATAAGACACCAGATGAAGCAGATCGACTGGTGTTAGATCCAAAGAAGAGCAAGGAGACGCTGAAGTGGAGCACATCACACCGATCATGTGAAAAGGTCGTCTGCAGGCTGTTAATATGAAATGTTTTCAGCGCTTCTGCTGAGCCAACATCGAGCGGTCCGCCTCCCCTGTAGTGAGCCCGATTGGGAGGAACAGCACCTTCAACAACAGCGCCAGGGTTTGAAAAAAGCACCAAATGTAAAGAAATAAAAAGGCGAAATCCTACCTGATGTCTGTCACTCGTTAATGCATGCGACCTGGCTTGGATGTAGGCTAGGCGACACACACACGCACACACGCAACACACACACACACCGCAAGCGGGTCAGCTCAGCCTGCCTGCCTGCCTGCCTGCCTGCCTCCTCCACGGCATCAAGCCCCTCCTCGTTTATCGTACAGTGGAGAGAGATGGGAAAAAAAGAAAAACGACCGCATATCTATGCGCCGAAAAAAAAAAAAGAAAAAAAAAGGAAGCGGCGTCACAGTCACCCACGGTTTGTGATAATCATAAATGTTGCCAGATCAGGATAGGGTTTTAAAGGCTCAGGAGTGGGCTGATTGATATGCATGAGCAATCCTGCGAGATAAAATAGACCTGGTAGGTATGCAGTGTGTGCATGATTACAGATCAACGCACCAAAGATTTGAATGAGTTCCCTCTTATTTTGAAAATGCTTTGAATTTGTGCAGTGAAGTACACCTGCTGAAAGCGTGTCAGCAGACATCAGTGTAGGACAGTGCACTGTGCTGCTGAAACAACATCACCTGGCCTATACCTGGCAAATAAAAAAATAATATGTCAAAGGAATGGCATCCAGAAAAGAGCATGTAACCTGTTCAGATTGTTAAGAGAGAGGGTTTTGTTGGAGGTTTTCTGCAGGGTGAGTAATGAATTCATAACCAATGCGCTCTAATTCAGTATTTTATGAGGTCATTTTGGTTGGATTTACAGTTTTGCGGATCTTTGTGATAATTACAGAGTATTTAATGCAGGCTATCAGTCAGACTAACATCTCCCTCTCGGTTTATTATCTCAGTGGGTGTACTCTTGTTTTTTAACCTGAGCATACACTGCCCCCTGATGGAGACACTCAAGCATCCGTGCAAAGATGAGCTCAGACATTAGGAGAAGAAGTCAATCTACATTATGATTTTGGGGTTGGTCATCTGTCTCTCTGGTCTGCATGGATATTGTTTTTGCTTCTGATTATCAGAAAATGCTGAGCTGCTTCCTACGATCTATTGTTGATGGCAGCCACACAACATGAACTTTGACCTTTAAACCTTTTCCTCCTGCCAATTAGTATGCATGCTGTATTAAATTAAAGTAAAACTGCATTCATGATGTTGATGCTTGCAGCTATTGTGCACAAACTTGCTCACACACACACCCACAGCAGGCATGTATGTCCGTGCATGTGTTTGTTATATGTTATGATCACCTTTAGATTACATAAAATTCCATACAAATACAGCTAATTGTTTTAGCATCTTTATAACTGACTGCAATTTCATTCTATCCTCACACTTGGTTTGAGAGGTACAAGATGTTTGAGAGGTTCGCTTGAATTCCTGATGTGGCTTGGACATTTTGGAAAACATTTCCGAGAAGTTCCCTCATTTAGGACACTTTCCAGGTATAGGTGTTAGCACTGACATCACTCTCTTCTTTGGTGCCCGGTAACACATGGTAACTAAGTTACCCCACTTGAACCTTGGCTAGGACAGAGTGGAGCTTTTTGACAGGATCACTCCACTGTCCCTCAACACTTTTCAACAGAGAACGATGGAAAGCCAAGGGACAAAAGTGAAGGAACTCTTCTTGTGCATTTGCATCTTAGTGTAAACGGACAAAAAAGAAGCAGAACAGACACAAGTTTGACTTGTTCAGCTGCACTGTTTACAAGTTTTTGTTTTTATTTTTTAGTTGATATACACTAAATGTCAAGTTACACCTGTTCCAGTGAAGACCCTACACAAACACAGCTTTTTGGCCTGCATTTTGGTGATCAGTCTTGATTAAGCTGCTTCTTGAGCCACCACAAGAGGGTAGCACTTACATTGAAGTGTTTCAATGAAGACCTAAGGAGCAATGTTCAGTGTGACTGGATATAAATCAATGCTCTCATTGTCCTCTTTAACACGGATGTTGACTTTTCAGCAGCCACATCTCTGATAAAGAGACATTATGATCTGCCCCACCAACGCTGCAGTTCTTCTGGAACGGTGAATGGTTCGTTGATGGATGAGTACACACTATATACACATATATATCCTATATAAATATGACATTCATTATTCACCTCCGCAAGATGTCACTTTAAATTCCAAGTCTAAGAACCAGATATATCAGGCTGAATGACAGGGGCAGTTATATGTAATGATACAATTTCTATCTAAAATTTTCCAAGTGAAGCAAAGAAAGTGGTGAAGCAATAAAAATGTGTCCAGACTCTTATTATTTCTTTTATAAATGAGAATGATATAGCATCAATGAAGTGGAATGAGCAAATATATAATAAACTGAAACTAAACAGTTCAATCAATAGCACATGCCACATTTATTTCAATACTACAAGGACTTCAGTCAGGGCTCCTGTACTCATCTGAGTTTTGAGTTTTGTGAGGGTCTTTATAAAAAGCTTAACTAACTGTCGGGGCACATCACGTGCATCAAAGACTTCATATGATATAAAGCAAGATGCAGTTTTCTTTGATTGCACTTTGCCCGCCTGCTCTAAAAGGAGGTGATGTTAACTTGATAGATAAAAACGGGATAACAGAATGGTTAGTATGGTTTTTAAACCAAGAACTAAAATTTACACTGTTGGTGATTTTCATCATGAAAAATGTTTAAATTTAAAGTAGATCCTTGCACCTTTTGCTCCTCGGAAGATTAAACCATTGATAATTTATATGCTAATTTGTTTTGGTCTGACATTCACAACTGCTTGTCACTAAAAATGGACAATATACTGTAGCCTACCATCATTTACTTACAATGATATAGTTAATTTCATGTGCAACCTGGATGCAAACATTTGAGATACTGTTAATCTTTTATTTACTTTGTTCAAATATCACATTCACAGCTAGCCTACCTGTAACTGGAAAAGATGCACCACCTCTCTTACTGTGTTCATATAAAACTTTGCCAACCAGCCAACTTCAACACACTATAATATAGCCGATAAAATTCAATAGTCTCTTATCTTGCTCTTTTGTGCTCCTCATTTGTTTATCTGATTTGTTTCTCCTTTATGTTTGCTTTTTGGTTGCCTTTTCATTAAAAAATATTTTTGCTCTTTTGATTTTCAGTATAATGGTTCCTCTATTGTTCCTTCTTGTACTTGATTGTGTTATAACATCATTTCCACCACTGATGCTAAATTGTATCATTTAATTTTTTTTAAATATTTATCTTGACTTGTTTTGTAGCCCATATTTTTTTGTGTGTTAAATAAAAAATAAAGATATAAACATATATGAACGTATGTATAAAGTACCGTAAAAAAAGAACAAGCTGGTCCATCTTAAAATAATTTGTAACCTTGCTGCCTGAAATTGTTGAAATTGGCAAGCAAATAAACTTCTGTTGTTTGCACATATATCTGAGTTCCTTAGACTCAAAATAAAAAGTTGGTATCACAAAGATAACGCTGGCAAATTAGCCCCATGAACTTGATACTTTAAGTTTAATCAACAAGTTTTTTAGTAATACTAGAAAGACATTTCAAGTTTAACGAATCTAAATCCTTGTTGAGACAACACTGAATAACTGGTAAAACCAACAAAGTTGTACTGATATCTTGAGTTGTACAAACATGAACTTTAAAGTTGGCTCAACTCAGCATCTTGTTGAATTAACCTCTTTTTTAGGAAGCCAGTTTACTTTTCCAGGAATAGTTCCTCGTACTTACAATGCTAAGTTCAATCAAAAAAACATTAACTGCATATTTTTTTTCATACAACTGAAGTTCCTATTTTCTAACAGGAGCTCTCCTACACATAGTAAAGCTAGGCTAGCTTTATCCCTTGAACGTCTGCACGTCTAAAAAGGTAATGGCACTTGATGTTCTAAACTTGTTTAGAATTACTATCTTATCAGATCACCTTGTTTATGTTCACAGAACAAGGTCATACACACCATCTAATTTAAATAAATGGAAAACAAACACATGAATGAAAGGCCTAACATTTGCTTAAAAACTGTTTCCCACTCTCGAAGTAGTGAGCTTATCTCGCTAACACAGTACAACAGTTAATACAGGGGCATTGAGCTCTGTTGTGGTTTGGATATTTCCATGGGAACCAGTGACCAAGGAGAGAGGGAGGATCCTGTTCGAGCAGCACAGGGGGCGTGTGTTACATTCACTGGTTTCCTGCTTCATTTAAACTGTCTTTGTCTCTCAAACAGCCACAGATGTGCTGGTCCTGACAAGAGAGAACCTTCATCTGCTGTCAAGAGAGCCTCTGAGATTTCTTACAGCAGCTTGAACTTTGAGTTGGATCTATCCATCCTGTTCAGGATAAACTTGTGGATTATCCCTATCTTCAGAATACAAGGTAAGAAAACCTCCTTGCAAAGTTTAGATTTTAGATATTACAACACATTCTCCTTTTATACACTTTCTTGTGTGTGGATTTCAAAACACAGTGCGGCAACTTACAAGCATATCTTTTTGATTTCAGAGTTTCATGATTTCTACCAGAGGACCCATGTGGGTGGTGGAGAAGATCCGTGTGTCAGTGGAGAGATCTAACCTGCCTGTCCCATCAGCAGAACTCAGCTTTAAAATTGGTGACATCATGTTTGGAGAAAAAGGCTTCAAACCCAAAAGGA
Source organism: Epinephelus moara (assembly GCF_006386435.1). NCBI lineage: Eukaryota > Metazoa > Chordata > Actinopteri > Perciformes > Serranidae > Epinephelus > Epinephelus moara. Next base: position 25,794,879 of record NC_065525.1, read on the forward strand.
TTTCCCTGTGTCCTAATGTCATCACGCCTGACAACATCCCAGAGTTCTGCATCCCCCCTACAATCCCATCCCTGCAGGAGATGAAAAACGCAGAGCACAGCCGAGCTGCTCGCGTTATCAAGGTGTCTCCCTGCGAGAGGCCTGAAATAGAAGTGACACGTTATGAGCCCATCAACTCGCACATTATCCAGGTGGAGAGCGTGGATGAGAGTCCCTATGACGGCTGCAGTGACGAGGAGACCACCAATGCCGATCCCCAGAGCCAGGCTGCCTTGTCACTTCCACACATGGCTAAAGCTCAGACCTGCTATGGCTTTTGCACCTTACTGGAAAGCCCCCACACCAGGAGGAAGGAGTCTCTCTTCCACTCTGATCCTGGCTCCTCTCCCCTGCTGCTGCCCAGGAGTCGATCCAGCGTGTGCTCCAAAGTCTCCCCCTCCACCTCGCCCTGCTCCTCTCCTTCCTCATTCAGCCTTAACACCCTGACCTCCAGGCTTTCCCCGAGAGGATACACCCTGAACTGGCAGGCCACTCTGGACAGCGATACGACTTCCTCTACTGAATCCTCTCCTTTCAGCTCGCCACTGCTGACCAGGTGCCCTGCCAAGTCTTCCCTCTTTAAAGCACTGAGCCATGAACTGCTGTTGTCAAGGAACATGAGGAAGGCAATGGTGTCCAGGAACAATTCCCTGTCCACAGATGAAGGCAGCTCCACAGACAATAGCCCCAATGTTATGAGGAGGGCATCAGATGGGTTAGCTGAAGGCTTGCCCAGCAGCTGCAGCCTGGCGCCACCCAACATCTTCCCCACAGACTTGACTCTGCACAGAGAGAGGGTAATGAAGGAGAGAATGGCACCCATAGGGAAGGATGGCAGCCTGAGACTCTCAGCGGAGTACTGCCCGGATAACCAAAGACTACGGGTTCGACTGATCAGCGCCGAGGGCCTCTATCCTCTCTCTGTAGACCCCAAGATTATCAACTGCAGCGTCAGCCTCTCTCTGGTGCCTGGAAAACTCCAGAAGCAACGCAGCACAGTCATCAGAAAGAGCCGCAATCCCATCTTCAATGAGGATTTCTTCTTTGATAGCATCTCAGAGGAGGACCTCAGCCAGCGGTCCCTCCGCTTTAAAGTGGTGAACAAAATGTCCACCCTGAAAAGAGACTATCTCCTAGGTGACTGTGATTTGCCTCTTTCTAGCATAGTGACATCATGAAGTACTTCCTTAACTGTTTATTTATGTATGGGATTATTTATTTTCATTTTTGTATTGTAAAATGAGATTTTATAATGATTAAATTATGGAAAATAAAGAGGTTGTTTGTCTTTAATACATTTCAGAACAACACAATGCTCACAAGTTTCACAGTTATATGTTCACACAATTATCTCCATATGCATTCTCAGAATCCAGCACTCAGGTTAAAGATCATTTCAGAAAAAGAAAGACATTACCAACAAAAACTTAATCCCCACCTGATTTTTTTTTTTATAAACAAAGACAAAAATGTTCGTATAATGATTTACAGCCTTTTCATTCCTTGGTGTGTTAATGTGGCTGCAGCATCAGCTGGCGTGAGACAACCACTGTCTCGTATTTCTCCTAAGCCTGTTGTTTTCTTCCTGACCTTTCCGATGATTAAAAATATCACTAGAAACCAGAAACCTTAGAGGGGAGTTTTCACTGTTGGGTATGCATAATTTTAATCGGTGCACAAAAGAAGCTCTATCTGCTTTTTTTCCCCCACGAAGATACAAAACACTTACTGTTATATTTCATGAAGACTTAATAACAACTGGGGCCGTTAGAGAAACCAACGCTCTACAAGTTCAAAAGTATGTATTTTACACAAGGTAATGCTGTATACATTTATCAGTAAGACTTAAAAATACTTTGCATTAGAGATAGATCATTAGATTTCCTTTTAATAGTCATGCATTTAGGTGACAAGACTTTTTCAGCTCTGAATGAAAATGTCAATTAAGCCTAGAATATAAAAGTAATTAAGGCTAAAGGCTAAATAAAAAATGAAGGCCTTTTCCCACATAACCACTGAACAAAACATACTCTGTTTATGTTGAAGAAAAAATAACAGCACCTCTCTATGCAATATACATGCATGTTTACTCAACTGAACACAGCAAAAGCTCTTAATGTAAACTCCAGGCGCGTATATATCCTGCTGCTTTCAGCAATAAAGATCAGGCTTAAAAGCACCGGCTGCCACTATAGCTCCTAGTTAAAGATTAATAGGTTTCTCAGGGCTCGGGAAAGCTCTGATAGGGGACTGACAACTGCTGCTTATATAGGATAATATGACAAAACAGCATACAGTAGTGTGAGGGGATCTATATAAATAGCTATTTCCGCCGTAATAATAACCTGCTGGGAGATTGGTTTTAAAGCTCAATGTCTGTAATGATGCATGCTTTATAATGCAAATATTATACTAGATTTTACAGTTTGGATTGTGCCACTGAGAAAAGCCTTTGGACAAATATAGCTCATGATCCACTTTCAGTTTGAACTACAGATTCAGCGTCGCCACAAAGACCTGAAATCCCTTCTCAATTGTTTCGATGGAAATGAGGGTTTTGTGTTGCTACAATGCGAGGCCTAACGCACGCGCTTTTGTGTTACTGTAATACATAAGAGCATCTCATTTCTGACAAAGAAACACATAAACATGCCGCACAGACAACCTACAGTTTTCAACAATACCTCTCTGAACAGGATGTGTTTCCAGATCCTGTGAGGAGGCTGATACTGTTGGACACTTTTGTATTGAGTGTTGACTCAGCTGTGAAATACCCTGTAATAAATGAGAATTACCCGTGATTCCCCTTGCTGGTCAACCACTGATAGGATTGGGAGGGATTTCCACTGATCTATCTTCATTCAGAAGAGCAGAGGCGTTTGGTTTTATATAGCACATTGGTTTCAGCAGCATTAGGGCATTGATCCAAGCTGGTGCCGCCCATACAGAAATGTTACCTATCAATAGGCACTGAATAGAAGCATCAAATAATGATTTTTTAGCAATTCATATTACGCCTGGAAAACTGTTTATTCCTGGAAAACATCTTCAGTATTGACTTCATGCTGCGATGCATGTAAGCCAAACCATTAAACTTTTTTTTTAACTATTCCACCTTCATACCCTTTCCATTAAATCAAGCTGTCTTTCTCTTCATAGTTAATAGCTCATTGGTGTAAACCAGTGGCTCTCAGACTTGGGGGCATAGAGCCACTGCAGATGGGGCATGGATGACCAGGGGGAAAATATGGAGTGTAAATAGAATGCTGCGGGGATGGCGTTTATTGGTAGGCCAGCACGGAAATCAACGTCACCCTGATTCCCCCGTCAAAAAGCCAATGGGATTTTTCCTTTATATGTACAAACAGTCACACTCTTCACAAATCACACTTTAATGATTTTCGAAGTGTAAATGAAATCCCCCAGGAGTGAAAAGTAACGTTAGCCTATAAATGAACTACACCGAGATCGCATGACTTCAACGTCACCACCAAAGCGAGGCTGAAAGGTCACGTTTGGTGTGGTGACGCTCTGCAGTCTCATCTAGCCACTTGCTCCCAACTGTCTTTTTTGAGAAACATGAAGGCTTTAAAATTTTGGAGTGGAGTATTTACTGGCATTTTTTATGTTGTAGAACAAAAGGTCAAAGTTAAGCTTATGTTAACCACAACCCTTATTGCAAGCATCTAACCAAAAACCCATAAAGAAAAACCCCCATTGACTTCAAGATGAACGAAACAGGAGTGCTAAAATGCTAAATTACTTCCAGGTTTTAGGGCTTATGCCTGACCAACTCTATTAAAAACAAACAGGGGTATGCTGATGTAATCATGCTGACCTTTATATCACTATAATTCAACATGGATCCTTTTAAAGTAGTTGGTTCTCCAATTATTGTTAATGATTTCTACAAAGTTAAAGGGTGAGGCATGAATTTTATTTATTTATTTTTTTTGGTTTCTGACAGGGGGGATGCGTGAAAAAGTTTGAGAACCACTACTATATAAAAATAAAAGTTGATCTCTCAGTGACATGTTTCAACAGAAAACTCCAAAGTCGAAAATCCAGCGCTTGGGCAGTGACTTGTGGCATCAGAAACCAACAAAAAAGGCGTCCTTTAATGTTGGCATGGTTCTTGTTTGGTTGCTGTAATAGTTTAACAGCAACTAGTGGTGTCGGGGGAAACGTGGCGGGACAAGGACGAAATTTAAGGCTGCGAAAGTCCAGTTGGGGGGGGAGGCATATTGGATTGGTCCAACAAACACTGGCCTTCACCGGAGAGAGCTGTCTACGCATCCTGTTAGATTCTAAAGCCAAACCCTGTTCTTTTTTCCTAAATCTAGCCACATGCTTTTGTTGCCTAAACCCAACCATGTGTGTTTGTTGTTGAGGGAAAAAAAGAGACAGAAAGAGTTATGTTATGAATGTTAAATTTCCTGTGAAAACAGAAGTGTATTTTGAAAGCAAACATGCATGTAACAGGCAGAACTTGACACAGTGTCCTAGAACGTCAACAACCAACACACCCAGGGTACCTTGCACGTCCATGACCAAATGTCAATATGTGACGAGGTCGGAGTGAGAATGTGCTGGAAAACACCACCTCAATAAGAAATTAACATCGACAGTTTGATGAAAACACACACTAATATATATTTTATAAATTTTTTTGTTTGCCATTTGAACATAAAAAAACATACTGCAACCCTGAGAAATGGTAATACAGGATTGTGCCTGTGGGCACAGAACTCAGTGTTTTGTACTTAGCACTGATCACTAGAAGTGATTTCATATTATCTGTAGGGAACATCTGCCTTTCTAAGAGCTGTGCATCTTGAATGCAAACGTGCAACAGGGGAAGTGCACTGGCTTAATCTCAAGTATCTGAATACAGTTGCCTGGTTACCTTCATTCACCGGGATGCCTTTTTCCCAGCTAATGCACATTTACAATTTCAAAGTAATGAGCTGGAATTGACAACAACTACATTTAGAAAAGATCAGGTACACTTGGATGTCTTGAATGTCCTACTTCCATTCAGCTCTCGATGTGCTGCAAAGCCGTCGTCAGTGTTCTCTAGTTTCATGAATTGGAAAGAAAATGTTTTTATAGCGAGAAATGCAAACCGCCCTCTTCCCCTTCCATATCTCACCTGTCTGTTTTACAGGTTCCAGCATAAATGAGTCTGTTCAGACCAGTTTCCTTATCTTGTTTTCTGTTTTGCCAGGCTTGTATACTGTGCCAAAACATATAACGTACACTGTGAAGTGTCACTGTAAACGTGTTTGACCAATGTTGTCACCGGTAGGTCCTTCACTCCACCTTCCCATGTTCTCGGGGCAACATCGGCTTTAGAATTGGAGTGACGAGGGCTAGTGGACCTCTTTTGTCATTTGTTATCCACCTCCCACTGTTATCGATCGAATGTCCTGTGAAAATGGCCTTTAGATGTCGTAGGCATGATGTTGTTGGGACGAAGTATTCTGATGTCTGACACAGTGAAGAACTTCTTTCATAAGCTGATGAGGAAAGAGGCTGAGCTTATTCACTACTTACACCAGAGGTACGGACTCAAGTCGGACTCTAGTTAGACTCGTGTCACAAATTGACCTTAGAATCAATTTGACAGACTTGCAACATGACTTGGACTTGGAAATACTTGATACCTTCCCTCAAGCCCAAAGATTAGAAAGTATGTTATACAGTTAGCCAGGAATCAGTTCATTTCCTGAATCAGCTAACGCTAAAGTTAACACTATGGATTCCCAGCAATTCAACACTTAATTTGCCAGATGATCTACTTTGTTTGAACCAATCCGACAGCATCCAATCAGGAGGAGTTGCAGGAGAGAACCATGTAGAACGGTACGGAAGTACATTACTTAGTACGAGCTGGAAAAAATTAAACCAAAGATAATTTTGTTTTCATACAAAAATTACATGGTGGTCAACAAAAAATACATTTCAGATTGCAAAATGCGTGGGTCCAACATTGACATTTGAAGTGGCACAAAGTACAGTAAGTCACGACTAATATGAACATAGTTAGCAAGCTAATGCTTAGCCAATGTTAGCTTAACAGATAAGTAGGCTAACTTTTTTTTTTAAAAACTTGCTTTGACAAATGAGTAAAAATTTTAAAAAACAGACATGACGGGGCGTTGGTGGCTTAGTGGTAGAGCAGGCACCCCATGTACAAGGCTGTTGCCGCAGTGGCCCAGGTTCAAATCCGGCTCGTGGCCCTTTGCTGCATGTCATCCCCTCTCTCTCTCCCTTCATACTTACCTGTCCTGTGCATTAGAGACAAAAATGCCCCCCCCCCCCAAAAAAAAGCAGACATGATTTTTGTAAATTTCATAAATTACTACTTTTGTTAAATTTGCATTACATTTGGTGAAGGGTGCATTATGACTTGTTTAGGACTTGAAACTCAAAGTTTAGGACTTTAGATTGTACTTGGGACTTGCTAATCTTGGCTTAATACTTGAGTACAAAGATCTGAGACACTTGTGACTTGCAAAACAACAAATTGGTCCCACCTCTGGCATACACGCAGATGACCATTTAAAAAATGCAGTCTTTGTCTAATAGTCGAGAACACTGCATATACATGCCATACTTACTTGATAGACTACAGTTAAATCCTTTCCAAAGCCAAATTTGATCTTCCCTAACAATATTAAACAGTTTTAATCAAATTACCTGATTAAAAGTGCTCAAAAGATTCCATGATGTCAGCAGTGATGCTGTGAGTGATTGTTGTTTCAAGGCAATAACATCACTGTTTATGGGCCCCCACTGTCTAACACAGCCTTCAGTGTTTAGCTTTGCACCAGCGTAGTGGAAGTAATGAGCAGGCTATACAATATATTTTAGCTGCGTCATTAGGTTGTGCGAGGGCAAATCACGTAAGATGAAACCAGACCTGGCTGAAACAGACGCACACACACACACACACACACTGGTAATGCCTGGTGATGCTCCAAACTCACTGGAGTCTACAAAATTTAATTAAGGTAAGGCACTAAAGATTCATGTGAAAATGAGTTTAATTTGTGTATAAAATGTTGTTTTTAATGACACAATCTGCTTAGCCTGTGATTGAATGACACAGTGCTTGTGTGCGGAGATGATTGGTAAAACCCACATAAGTGACTTTATGGTTTAAATTCACTGAATATTTGATTTGACTAAATATATTCCACCTTATTGATGTTTCCATCGTCACGGCAAGCACTTAGGTCATTCATCTTGCTTCTGTCTGGTCTGTTACAATGTCTATTTAACAATGTCACAAAATAAACCTGATGCAACCGCCTTACATGTTGTTATCTGTATAGAAATTCCCAGTTTACGATAAGGCCGAGAGGAAATCATGCCGTATCTGCACGTAGCAGACTCATCACTTAGCCTGCGCACCTGCCCTGTGTTACACCACCCACTCAATCACCTCAGGCACTGCATGGAGCAGAGTCCAAGCGTGACCCGTTCAGTACATAACAACTGAAACCAAACATACTGTAGGTTGGACTCCCTCACATCTGATCAGACTTATATAAACAGAACCAAGGTGTTTGAACTCCCTCAACCCCTGCTCTGTTTTGCAGGACTCCACGTGATGAGCGCCGTGGTGGTCTGGCCACGGTAAGAAATCAGTCACTTGATTACTGGGTTTCTTGACAAGATGCCAGTAAAAAGTGGAGGCTAATAATAAGCCATTGTGAGGCCTTGTGTGACACACCAGTTGTGTGTGTTAATTTCTCAGTAGCCCCCAGTGATGCGTCAGATCACACTTGTGAGCAGGCACATGCTGATGAGATGGTTAAATGCATTAGGACAATCAGGACAGGGCTTGCACAATGTTGTCTGAATAGCCATTAAACAGTTAGGCAAACAGACTGCCACGACAGCAGTCATGTGAGAGCTCAGGAATAGCTGGGTTTGTTTGATTAATGCTCGCCTTAGACCGTCCTAACAAATGTTAACACAATCATGGTGATTAAATACTCAACATGTAACATAAAATAACAACTAGAGCTTCTTTTACAATCACTTTTAAAGAAAAATTGTGATAACAGCACGACGACAACATCTTTAAACTCAAGACAAAATAAACTGTGCATGATTAGGTACTGTAAATGGAAAGATGACACTGTCTTCCTGCCCGTCTTTTCTTTTTTTCCTCATGCAATAGCGCCTTCCACTCCCATGGCAACGAGGCCCAGCTCCAGGGGAAACCATGGAGATCCTGCCTTTCATGTGTGAGATGCTTTTATTTCGACACATAAGTTGATAGAAGCTGTTCCTGTCTGTTTGATTCAGATGCATCTCAGCTTCAGTCATGCTGCTGCTTGCATCCAAAGCCAGCTGTCAATAGATCCTTCCTGCGCATCTGAAATGAAGTGGGGAGCAAAGTCTGGATTATGCATTGTGAATACACCACGCTGTTCCCAGAAAAACCTGCATATACATATAATTATAACCACGTTGTCTAAGTGGAGAGAACGCATTTAAAATGAAGTTAATGACTTGATACATATAAAGATCTTTAAACTAAAATCCACAGAGTCAAGACCCAGTCAAATGTGTTACTATTTAATTAACAAGGGACTTAATTGGCTGCTGTCCTTTAAAATTAAATGACACTTCATTATAAAATAGGATTTTTTTAAAGTGTATTATCATTTCAAATGGATGAAATCCCACTTCAGATCAAAGCCCTTTGCATTGTATGATTACGGTCTTTAGCCAGCTTGTTTTGTCTGCCCAGTCCACCCGCAGTCTGGTGCTTGATCAGTTTCCCTGAGAGGGAGAGGCGATGAGACACATCTAGGTCTGTCTGTGTCATTTTAACTGACCTACTTACTGTGAACCAACATCCAAACCACAGAGGGGTTTCACAGTCCCGATTCCCTCGACTTTGTTTGTCCTTGACTTTGAGATATTATAAAAGTTGTGGACTGCAGAGCAAATTGTTTATTTGCGGAGAGTCGATTTATGGTCTCGTCCTTTATCAATTTGTCAACTTAATTATCATATTTTAGAGGAGAGATCCAATGTCACGGCAGTTCAGCAAACACAGAATTCACTCGATTGCCATTCTCATTAAAATGAACCAGGGAGATAAAAGTCCCATTTAGATGACGCACAGGCTCTTCTGCTTGCATTTTCAAGAACCAACAAATCCATTAAAGCTTAATTATGATTTCAAGCACTGTATTGCCTTAGAAACTACTCCATAAAAATGGAAACACTTCACCTAATTCACAGATTTGTAGGGCAATAAGGATTTCTTCAGCTCATCTTCAACTTGCGCAGCCCAAACCTCTGTTGCTGATATACTGATTTAATAATATTTAGGTGTGTTGGGTGGATATCAGTAATGGGAAGGGGGAGAAACATGCCTATTCAGTAACAATGCCTCAACTAGAAGGCTATATCAGATGTTCTCATCTTTAGTGTTGTGTAATTTGAAGCACACTGACTTGGAAAATAATTTCCCACCGGTACACGGACATTCTGTATCGTCATATGATTCATAAAAGAGTTGTAAATATAACATCAGGAAGGACAGATAACAAACGGTCCACAGCCTCTGGTCACGTTGTTTAACTGTGGGTAAACACGGACGCTAGGTGATGGATCTTTGTTTGCCAATTTGGTTTACCGGGCAACCGACTGATACAGACCAGGGTGAACTGAGTGTCATTTTGTGCTTCACAACCTGTGGCACCGAGGGAAGAGTTCGCCTTAGGAGAGACGGCTGAGTTTAACCATGAAAGGTTCACACTTCGAGTTCTGAGACTGCACTTTCAAGTTAGCATAAGCCTCATTCTCCATGGTATTCAATGTCAGAGAATAACAGCCTGCAATAAATCTGATGTGGGAAGAATTGGCTGCTTTTGAAGCACTGATACTGCCTTAATAAATGTCTCACCGTTGGTTGTAAGCAAGGTGTTGCTTTGGTTGTTGATGCTGAGACTGCACAGACTGAGGTGTCTTGGGGCGGGTTATAAAAATGACAGTTGAGAGCTTGTGGGTGCAGCTTTTTCCACCACAATCCAAGTTCTGTTTCAATTAGCTATCTTTAGATATGTATTCTTGTCACAGAGTGTCAGAATTATGTCTTGCCCCAAGGGACTAATAAAATGATAACATCTTTAAACACTAAATCCTCCAGACTGTATTACGAATCTGAAATAATGGCTTCTTTTTTAAAATAGGTGTGTCACTTTGGAACAGAAATGTTTGCTTCTGCCTCTATACAGTCCCAATATGAATAGTTCAGTGCTTCAAAATGTTATTTACCATATATTCATATCTTATCTCAGACCTCTTTGCCAAACAGGTGATAGTACAACATCCTGAACAGCTTTTCATGTCTGGAGGAGTAGAATTGCCTTATCAAACATAATCTTGGATTGACAAGTGCTGTCAAAACTGTGCAACAGCCATTATTCTGTGATCTAATCTTCAAAGTCTGGGTTGCAAACACACAGTCTGTCTGATAAAAAGGCTTGTTTTATGTACTGAGTGCTTTGAGAAAGATGGCAGGGAGTTTAAAGTGTGAGTAGCCCAAACTAATGAGTGTGACGGGTCACAACCATGCAAAAAAAGAAGAATGATGTCTTATAATCTAAGGGACTGTTCTTTACTTATTAGAGAAGGGGGGTGGCTGGGGTGTTGTTTTTTTTTGTTTTGTTATGTGGATGCTCCCTAAAGCTACAAATATTTTTCCTTGAGCCTCCCTGATGACCCTCCCTCCACCATCAATTAGTTATTAGATTATTAAAACTTACTCTTCGAGATTTCAAAATTTAAATTTAAATGTATTTGTTCTGTTTTTACAGTTTCTGGCGATGATAAATGGTGTAATTTTGGTAATTTTTAAAGACAACAAACCCTCAAAACCCAGGTGGGTGTGAAAGGCATGTTTTCCTTACAAATTGGCAGTAAAATAAATACAAAATACAACCATTTAAATGCCCACTAGCTAGAGCAGGTGCCCCATGTACAAAGGCTGTATCCTTGCCACAGGGGCTGTGGACTCAATTCCGACCCAGGGCGCCTTGCTACATGTCGTGTCTCCTCTCTTTCTACCCCCCTTCATGTTAAAGCTGTCCTACTAAAATAAAGGCAAACAACAACAAACAAAAACAAAAAAACAACAAAAAACAAAACAAAACGAAAGATATCTAAAATGTGTCAGGCCCTCCCCCAAGCTAAAATAAAAAATATAAGTCCCTCCCAAGTGCTTAAAAAATTATTTGAGATGCCTCTCCCTTTTTGCACCACCCCCTCGCCCTCATAAGTAACGAACAGTCCCTAAGTGTACTCACAAAAAGGACTACAAATCTACTATCAACAAAAGCAAATTTACTTTGTTAATATATGTGTTTATTTAAATTTGTTATTGCATCAGCAATGAAATTCTAATCATGTCAAATGGAGTTGTGTTACAAACATTAGCCCAGATGTAATTTGTTCTAAAACTATAACAAAATCTAACACATGACGCACTGTATTTGCTGCGTCATATATCGAGCGCACCCTCCGCAGTTGGGCGGCCTGTTTGGATCCCTTGCTCGCTACGTTACCTTGCTAACTGCGGCCTGGGTAATGCCACAATTGGAACAAACGTTTTGCTGCTAATAAAGTCGCATTTCCACCAGCAAATGAAGAAAAGCGTGTTTGTGGCCGACATGTTAGGACGCACCTCGTCACACCAGGTGAAGCTTCAAGTACCCACTTCAAGACCGAGGAGTGCTTCAACGTTACATTTTGGGAGATGTGGACCATGGCAGCTGTTTCCAAGGAGTCCTCTGAGAGGCTGTTGTCACTGCTTCACCTGACCAAGGTCGGTTAAATAGTTGCTTTTCTGTGTTAACTTGAATATCTTGATATCCAGCAGCTACTGACAGTTAGGTTAGTGCAGGGGCGTTTCTAAGATTTAAGGACATTAGGGGCCCAGCCCTGGTTCCTCCCCTGGCACTTTTTCACACTGTGGTACCTTTATTACATTCCAAGTACAGAAAAAAAAAATCCCAGTGCGAATCGATTTATTTTCACAGAGAATTAGAAAACGGTTGGTGGGCCACCCTGCACCCTTTCACGGGCCAGATTTGGCCCATGGGTTGCAAGTTGAGCATTATCATTGATGAAAGTTTTCATGGGAAAAAAAATCTGCTCATGTTTTTGTGAATATAAGACATATAGGGCTGAGCATTATATCTATATATGCTATACTGATATTAGACTAGATTGGCTATTCTCTTTAGGATATCATAATATAGTAAGTGTTGACGTTTCCTGGGTTTTAAGGCTGCGTTACAGTAAAGTGGTGAAATTTTCTGAATTATCAGACTGTTCTAGTTGATCTTACATTTGTCTTAACTCACTTCATCATTTTATCCACTTCAGAAATCTCATTGTGTAAATATGTTGAGCACCATTAGTCAACCCTACAATATTGTCACAGTTTCAATATCAAGGTATTTGGTCAAAAATATCATGATATGGTTAGGCTAATTCAAAAAAGGAGATTTCACTGGATTATTATTTTGTTAATTCAAAAACACAAGCAGATTTTATCATATTTTTTTCCCCAGAGTTCTGAGATAGCCTATTAGTCTTGTGTTTTTTCAGGTGAATGCATTAGTCTTCTGTACAAGTCAATATCTTAGTTGAGCTCTGTGGGTGTTTTATTGCTGCTGGTCACCTTGCTGCCCGTTTATGCTCATAAACTGCTGTCTTCAGACTGTGTGTGGTAATGTGACATATTTGCTTGTTGTTGAAAGCGTGGTTTGGTTTTCCTGTGGTGGTTGTGGTTATTGTTTGCATTATGATGCTGTTAGGTTGTTGAGTTATGTAGTGGTGAAATACTGCTCTTTGACTGGTTTGGGTTGCTGACTGTTATCTTATTTGGCATTTAGTGTTTTAATGGCTCCGATGCAAATGTTATCTTGCTGTCTAGTAAAAGGTAGGGGAAGATGGGGGAGATGCACCCGTTAAGAACAAAGTCAATTTACTGTAAAATTAAAAAAATATTTGGGTATGATTATAACATGTGCAGGGTGATGCATAATCAAATACACTGTTTGCAGAAATAAATCGGTACAGTAACCAATTTTGTTGTTACAGAACAAAAGTGAAAATCTTGTAAAGGGGAATATTGCCCAACTGTTGGGGCACGAGGCCCCCGAGCTCAAAACGAGCTGTCTAACTAAATAAGTCAAACTAAAATCCAAACCCTGACGCATGAATGGATTATCTAGAAGCCTTGTAGCATTTCCTTTGGGCTAATAGTTTTATTTCAGGATGTATTCCTCCAGCAAGCTTGCTAAAATGTCGGCTAATTCTAGATAGCTAGTAATGCTAATGATTACTAGCGAGCTTGTGAATAATGTTAGCATGTTGCTGAAACTAAAATACCGTAGGCCTACGACTACTAAATGTAGATACTTTATAAAGTCACATGTAACTATACTAGGAAATCAGCTACATAATATCTTGAGGCAGGATGTCCCAGAGATGAGTTTACCCTAAAGAACAAGAAACTCTTGATTAATCTCTGAGTGGAAATTACATTTTTCAGTCTGTTTGTCATACACACAGGCCTGAAATACTCACACATGCACAAACGGGACCTATACATGCATTAAATGGAGAGATGTCAGACTGAGGCTACCCATGGACAGATGCCCAAGCAGTTGGGGGTTGGGTGCCCTGCTCAAGGGCATCTTGGCAGTGCCCAGAAGTTGAACTGACACCTCTCCAGCTACCAGTCCACACTCCATATTTGGTCTGGACGGCATGGGGACTTGAACCTGGCGACCCACCAGTTCCCAACCCAAGTCCCCATGGGCTAAGCTACTGCTGCCTCAGAACAGTGCTGGTGGACTGAGAATACAGCAGTACAGATGAAATATCACCATTCACTATAGCATAGCCATTCAATACATGTGTTGAGAGTAGATTTAGAGCCATATATTGGTTAGGAGAGGAATTAAAGGGGTGGGGGCATATTCCCCCATCTACCCCTGATATTTTGTGTTGGCTTCAGGGATGTTAATATGACTGTTGTCTTGCACACAGAGCATTCACATTTATTTTCCTGTAATATTGGCCTTCTGGAGAACTTGTAGCTTTTGGTCATACATGTGTGCTGTAGTCCCGCTTACATTTTCATCACAAACTTTATATTTTTGGGTCAATTTTCTGTACTTTTGACATTTCAAAATGACATCTAACTAAATAGCTGGGCTCCAGTGATACAGGTTATGCCTGACCAACAGTCCTTAACCATAGAATATCTTCGTTATACAATGATATGAAGTAGGAAATGTTCACATTGAGATGCTATAAGCAGTGAGTGGTTGGCATTTTCCTCTACATGACTTAAATGATTTAATCAGTTATGGAAATTGTTGTCTATTCATTTGCTGTTAATAAGTTAATGAACAACAAATCATTCATACAGCTATTGAACTAATCGATTCAGCCCTACTTGATGTGGCCAAGCTTTCTGCTGCAGTTAAGGTGGACTAATGGGTTTGATTTGTTCCATCTCAATTCACTAGATTCCCTGCAATGACGGTGCGTTGTTGGGGGATTGCGTTATGGTTGCTAAAGCCCAGTGTACACATAGAAAGTGTTAATTTTTCCCCACACATTGTAGAATCCACATAACAGCAGCTGGCGTCATGTCTATATTTAATGTCTCTGCTGTGCTGGGTCTGGTGTATGCTTATGGGGAGTGATGAGGTCAGAGCCTGGATACCAAACATAAACTCTGTACATAGTCTTTATTTACTGAATTAGAAAGCCATGCCGTATGAGTTGGCTGACTGACTGAACAATGTATTAGTGTTTTGAGCCTTGTGAAAAAGAAGTAATGACGGTTACCTAATATGCTCAATTACTGACATTTTTATTGCTTGTAGCCTAGTGATGTATTGTTATGGCGTGTATTTATATTCAGTATTTTGCAACAGGAGCTGGCAGTGAAAGTACAAACTGAAAGATGTCTGAAGTTGCTGTGACTGTCAACTGATTTAGTACAACAAAGCCTCCATACCACATAGCCTCACACGCACCACTGTATCTGTGAAGTGTTGGATAATTATTCGCTTCATTTGCTGTTCTGCCCCACTGTCACAATGCACAATGGAAAAAATAGTGTTTTGATTAGCAATGCAGGCGTCCTAATCTGCTGGAAGCTTAGTGAATCACTAATTTGCCTCTGTGATCAAAATTTAATTGATTCAATTGGTGAATTATTGCTCCTGGTTTGTCTCAGAGAGCTACAATGCTGCGTGTTTTCCACAGCTGGGCATCCTTTGCTTCATGCAGGGAGTTGAAAGCGAGAGTTTCAAAGGCCACAGAGCTCAGATCTCAGCAGGGCACATGTTTCTCACCATGTGAGGCTGCATGTGTTGGTACACATGTCAGTGCTACAGTTCAGAGAGAGGGTGTGTGTGTGTGTGTGTGTGTGTGTGTGTGTGTGTGTGTGTGTGCGCGTGTGTGTGTTTGTGTGTGTGTGGTCTATGTTTATGCATGCAGAAGTTAGTCTGTGCAGTGCCTGCCCTGTGCTTCAAGGTGTGGCAAAAGGATCACTTCTGAGCACATTTTGGAGTCAAAAGGAGCTGAGATAAGCCAGTTAGTAGTGAGGTTACTTTAACATAGAGATGGCCTAAGATGATCAGGAGATATTTTAAAGGGAAAGTTCACCCCAAAATCATGAATACATATTTTTCCTCTTACCTGTAGTGCTATTTATGTATCAAGATTGTTTTGGTTTGAGTTACCAAGTGTTGGAGATATAGGCTGTAGAGATGTCTGCCCTTTCTTCGCTCGGCTTGTGGTGCTCAGAGCGCTAAAAAACACAATACATAATGTCTCTCTCCAGAAATCACAACCCACTCACTGAAGATAATCCACAGAAATGTTGTGAGCAGTTTCATGTACTGTAGGAACTATTCTCAGTCCTACTGGCTGAGCTGTAATGTTAGCTGAGCGGTGCAAGGTGAGTAGATGCTCACGTCCTTCTTTGTGGTGATACATGTGGCAGGCTTAGTTTGCCAGTAAGAAAATAGTTCTTTAATGAAACTGCTCACAACAAAGTCTGTGGATTATCATACTTAGAATTTGAAATATCTGTTATCTCCCCTTTCCCTTTTATGTCAGCAAAGAACAGTGTACAAAACATCATTTTAAGCCGCCGCTGACCATCACTTTCATCAGTAGCAGGTCATATCAGCTGTATATTTAGCATGAATGTTGTAGGCAACCTCATTACAGGGCAACAGGGAACTTGTAGGGATGCAATCATTGTGAAATTCTCAGCCGATACCAATATCAGTGTTTAAATAACCATTCAACGAATAAGGATACCAATGATTTTAAGTTGCTTATTTTGTTTTTGTTGTTTTATT
The DNA here is from genome assembly GCF_006386435.1 of Epinephelus moara. Classification (NCBI taxonomy): domain Eukaryota; kingdom Metazoa; phylum Chordata; class Actinopteri; order Perciformes; family Serranidae; genus Epinephelus; species Epinephelus moara. The sequence continues at coordinate 25,811,351 of NC_065525.1, forward strand.
CCCTCTTTTGTGCCATGGAACAAACAAATTGACACTGACGTTGTCTGATAAGTCAACCTAGTAAAAGTCAGTATCGTTAAACCTCCTGCAGCTGACCTTGTTAGATGAGGATATAAAGTTCACGTTACCACATTAGTGTTCGGTGCTATATGGTCCTTAACTTTAAAGACTTCAATATTGAATGTGCCTGACCTACTCTTGTGTGATTGGTCCTTTTTAGCTGATACACACCCACACAGCCACCTCTTTATTCTCCCAGGCTCACATACACATTGTCACAGTTTCCATGTCCGGTTTTAGTGAAGTCAGAGTACAGCCTCAGGCAACTTTCATTTCTTCAAAAAGGAAATGACCTGCATCTTTGCCACATTAGCATGGACCTGCATACACTTGAACACACTTCCAAGAAAGTCTGTATGTAAAGTATTTGGCTCAGAATAGCAAACTACCACTAGCTTAGCTGAGAATGTTTCCTTTTCACATTGCTACCGGTAATTGCCTGTGTTGTTAGTTACGTGTGAGTAGATCTGAGTGATCAGGAAACAAAGCTAAAAGTAGAATATGATGTTTATTGATGAGATACACTGAAGAGACTGAAGAGACATAGTAATCTACTGGATTTAAATGTATTTTGAGATGTACTGGTTTACTTCATATTTGGTACTTAATGTTATTTATGGATATGCTGTATGTTGAGCTGATTGCCTATTGATCTCAATGATCTCAAATGTCAGTATAGTTACTTCTCAGCTGAACACCAGACTGATGTTAGCAGGTAGATTGTACTTCAGCAGCAGCTTGACGTGTGGCGCCATCTGCTGGTGATAACACCTCAACTCAGTCTGAACCAAAACCAATTTGTCTTTGTGCAAATATAGTGCACAAGGCACATGTGATCGGGATTTTAAATGCATTCTCACTGCCCGATAAACGTATGTAAAAAGGCTTAAATGTAACCAGTTTCCCTCTGCTAGAATTGCAAATTTAACCTCTAAACAAAACCATCCCTTTGTCCTGGTACATCTGCTCCCAGACTCAAACGTAGGCTGCGTACAAAAGCACAAACACATGCACTGGTACACACAGACAGTAATGGACAAGTACCAGGGTCCCCCCTCCGCACAAAGACACCAACCACCCAGAGATCACTTTACAGAGGTGTGCAAACAAATAAAAGAAAATTGAGAAATGCACGACTGTTGATTTACGCCCCGCACCTCGAATATCTCTTCATTCTGGCCCACAGCAATTATTTACAAGTGTTTACTCAACAACATGAAGTATGGTCTCTGCAAAGAGACACTTGTTTACACCCAATCACAGGGACTGGGCTCATGAATGTTAGGATACACAATGTGAGACCCTTTCTCTCACCATGCTATTTTTAGTAGACACCAATGCCTTCCGGCAAAAATCACATGAATATGGATAGTGTGCTCGGCTGTACGGAGTGGTTTGCAGCAAGAGAGCAATGATTCAGACAGACAGCCTGCACGTACTCTGTGTGTGTTCAAAAAATACTGGACCAGTGTTGGAGTATCATTAAGCTTTCAAAGAATAAAATAGGGCTGATTGGATGCTAAACAAGTGCTGTTTCATAAGAAAATTGCAGTGTAGAAATCTGGATTTATTGCATGCATTTACAGCATATTAACGGTAATGTCGTCATATTGTTTTATGTCTATTATTATAGATTTTTTTTTTAAGTTACACTTGTTTTATTGGTGATTTAAGTGACTAGTTTTCAAAGATGATGAACTCATTTGATTCCAATATTCTTAAAGGTATGAAAATCACATTTTGTATCACAAAAGAGAAGCTCAACCTCATGAAACAGCAGATTCCTCAGTTACCATATTAGGGTTCTGCAGCCTGCTGCAATATTTTTATCCTCCTCTAAAGCACATAATTCTTGTGATCATTAGAGCCTGCGAAAATAGCACCACCACACAATAAAAGTAATGATGCAGAAATACACTGTTTAAAAAAATGAAAAAAAAATCACACTAATTCGCTTTAAATATGAAATTCAATTAAATCTGTAACACAAGCATTAAAATATTGATTGAATTTTACTACAAAATACTATCACATATTCATAATTAATGTTTTTTGTTTTCCCTGTGAGCTTATTTTCTCCAATGCCAGAAACCCAATCATTCATTATTTGTAAAAATAGCAGAGTACTTGACTTTTTACTTTGCGCCGCTCCTAAATGTATCTGGTTTACTTCCCATCACTCTTGTGCCACCTAACGTGGTCTAGCTTCCTGTCCTTGACCTCAGCATAGTTTGCAAGTCAATATTATTCAAAGGCTGTCTATGGTTATGCCTTTAAATAGGCCAATTTAGGCTTGGAGCACATGCATCTTGGAAGACAGGTTTATTTTGGTGTAAGTCAATTTTTCTCTAGTCTCCTTGGCCGCCGGGATGTATCCTTGAGAAAGAGGCCATAGGCATCTGTACTTTTCTAAACATTGAAAATGAAGTTGGCAGAAAACCCACAGTGTCTTCCTCTGGTAGATTACAGGTCCTGCAAGTTTAGCAATGTCCAGCAGAGAGTGCCCTGACTCTGTTTAACACTGGAGTGCTTAACCACTGGCTGGAACTAGCCACATCCTGCATTTTACAAGGAAGTGGATCAGATTTCTGTTGTGAGATTCTTAGTTTATATTATGGGCATATATGTTGTGTTTGAGTACATGTATGCTCAGGGGAATACAGTATTCACTTAGCAAATCGACATAACTTATTTGTCATGCAGTTTAAAGCCCAAGGCGATGGTAAATTATTTGGCCAAAACATTTTGCAGAAACCAGTATCATGGCTCTGCTAGTTCATAATGTTTCAATTCCACTGATGAGCAGTGACTTCACCTAGGGAACACTAATGTGTCTCCTGATTCCTCAACATTCTTCTCTTCTCTTCTCTTCTCTTCTCTTCTCTTCTCTTCTCTTCTCTTCTCTTCTCTTCTCTTCTCACCCTCCCAGCCTTCCTGCTTCTTATCTCCTTTATTCATATCTGCCTTGTTCTCTTCAACTGTCCTCTCCCCACGGAGTGGTCTTGTTCTCCTCACTTGCAGATGATGTGGTTTGGAGGGCTGGAGCTGATGCAAAGTGACGTGTCTCCCCATCACAGGAGTGGAGCTGAGGCTGGGCCTCACTTCCCCCGCACTGGGCTGTTTTTGTTCGCCGCAGCTCATGCGGATAATTTGCCGGGATGCAGTGGAGGGCTGTCACAAGGACTTGGCTCAAGGGGTGTGGGAAAATAGCATAAGCGTCTTCCATGCTCAAACCCTGCCTTAATGATGAGCATTAAATATGAACATCTTCTTTGTGTAAGCGATGCATTAGGCGCCCTACATGTCCCTCTCCTTGCTTTCGCTTTTTCTCTCTTTTGGCCCCGTCTTTCCCTCCCTGATTCTTCGCAGGCTTGTCTCGAGTCTTGTTTGATAATCAGTTGAATAATCCGACTGACAAGCAGCCTTTAGGTCATGGCATCTCTGTTCAGAAAAATATTCTCAATTCTTTGTGAAAGCACAGCACAAACACGGCTCTGTGCGACTGAGCTAATGTTCCTCCATGAATGCAACTGAAATGACTGGGGAGACAACAGGGGCTTTGTCGTGGCATCCTTTAACATTCTCTTTATCTCTTCGAAGGCTTTTAATGTGATTGGCTGATGTATTGTATTGGGTTGTAACTCTGTAGTGTTTCGCGACTACCACTGAGAGAGTCTGCCTTCGCAAGTCTGCCTTCGTGGCACTGCTCCTCTATAGTAGGACCAGACCGAATGATAAATTAACAGGCAGAAAGCTCCTTCATACCTTACTGATCAGAGACAGCAGTCCCAGTTCAGTTGAACAGGTCTATGTAGAATTGTTACAATGACAGTTACAGATAAAGTGATCTCAGGGAACTAAGGAAGAAAACACACCACCCTCCCTTAAAATAGACCTCCCTGGGTACTGAAGCAAAGGACAGAGTGACATTGTGAATGCTAACATCTGTGCAGAACCTTGCAGTACCAAATGCCCCAACCCCAAGTTTGAGCAGACTCTACCGTCATCCTCCAAGGAGCAGCCATTTTGGAAGGCTCTCCCGGCACAGATGTTGCATATTAAAATGTAGGGCTGTTTTAGCAGAGGAAATGCTGTGGAGAGAGGGGGCTGCTCCTCTGTGGGCCTCACCTGTGCCTTCATCCGAGAAGCCAATCCAAGAGAGGGTACTGTCTAACCAACCAAAAACAAAGTGACATTCAAGATAAAGTCACCCTGCCGCCTCTTTGACCCTGGGAGGCTGTGGATGTGGACAAATTATTTCACACATGAACATACTTTGTTTACAACAAAGACAATTGGCTCACGTGCTCATTTCAAGAAAACAACTGCTGTTTACCATACAGACTCACTGAAATGCCTTTGCTTATATAAAGACATAACTATATAACATGAAGAGAATCAGTGCTCTGACCCTGTCTGACCGGTACTTACACAGACAATGAACATTTGCCCCAAGACATCTCTGATAATGAAACAAACATTGTCCACAAGATGGAGATATTCACCAGTTTAATGCTGAGCTCCCAGCTGGCTCCACATGAAACAGACAGACAGAGAGGAGGAGAGAGGGAGAGATGCACTACATGGCTGTGTGTGACAGATTGTGTTTGCATGAGGCAGTATGTGATGCCTGTATAATGTTTGAGTGTGTCTCTTTGTTTATGTGTACAGTGTACGTGCCTGAGTGGGTGTGTGTTTTTTGAATAGTGCAGCGCTCTCCGGCTGAGGTGCTGAGGGGGCAGAGTGTGCTAACAGAGAGGTTGCGAGTGGTCCCTGAGCTTATTGGCGGGGGTCCCAGGGGCCCGGAGCAGAGGAGAGGTCAAAGCAGGTCGGCTGTCCTGTGTGTTGCCGGGGCCCCGCGGCCCACTGTGTGCTGGGGAGGGTTCAGGTGTGTGTCGACCTCTTGCTCCAGCGGGCTGTAAGTAAAGAGACTGGGGTCTGCTGCTCTTATGCAGGAGGCAAGCTGCTGCTGCAGGAGGCCTGACCCGGGCCGGGAGAGGCCTCTTCAGCCCACCTTTGCCTCCACCTTTGGAGTCTGTGGAGGCTTCGGAAAATCCACAGTCACCACCAAACTTCAGCATCAGAAAACAGAGCAATAAATGAATGGCAGTGCTTTTAAATATCCAACAATAGTACTGAAGATTACCAGCTATAAATCATATAAAATAAAATATTACGCATTTTTATTTTAATATATTTACAGTGTTTGGAATAGGTATCAATTTTGTTTTTTTTGTTGTTTTTTTTTAAATTTAATTACTCTCATTAATATATATATTTATGGTGACATTATAAGCAGATTAACTGATGAGTAGATTGACAGAACAATTACAAATTTAACAGTTGTTATGTCATTTATCAAGCAAAAGTGCCAAACACATTTTTATGATTAATCAATAAATACTAGAAAAATCAACACATTATTCACATGTTACAAATAAACCGATAGACATGTTTCATTCAGCTGCAGAATCAACAGATTCGCATTTAAATTGGATGCAAACAGAGAAACAATTGGTCTGTTGCAGCATCAAGAGCGGAACATTTTGATGCTCCATGTCATACCATGTTGAAAATAGAGGACCCATTTAAAAATAAAAGAGGGACCGAATGTAAAAAATACCAATCAAATTCATTCTTTTCAGTGAACACTAAGCTCCAAAACATCATTAAAGAGGCTGGCTTAATCGCCAAGAATATCTTTTGCAGAAAAAAAAACAAAAAACACGTCCATTTCTCTCATGCAGCATAATGATGAAAAGCCATCGTTATGATGCTACAACGATGCTGCTGCATGTTCTTTTATGTAGGGCTGCAGTCATATTTTCTCCTCTCTGTCATTGTGTCTTTATATGACTCATTCAAGAATGCCAACAAGCTAATCCAGAGAACAGTCATAATAGCGCCCATGGACAGTTGAGTGCACACACCTTGTCCACGGGTGCATTAATTAAGATGGTTGCTTGAAACCACTAGCAATTAATGTACTGTATGAACAAGCGCTGTGCACCACAATAGTGAATGGTAGCCAAATGGTATTACTGCAATGGCACCTGGTCCTCAATAGGCATTGTTTGGCTACCTTTTGTGCCCATGTAGTGTGACATATTGCCCTCAAGCATTGACCATCTGACCAGGGAGAGGGCTTAAACGCTAGGCTAATAATAGGAGAGCATAGCCAGGCAAAGGATTCTAGTAATTATGCCCCACTGTGGGACATGATGGGTGAAAAGAGGAGAGGATAAGGCTATGAGAGAGAGAAGACAATAGTGAGGGAAGAAGAGCAAGTTGAGTCGGTGTTACACGTTGCAACTCCAGAAACTACCACTTTTTCTGATGCAAGAGGATGACAGTCGGAACAATTAGTGGTAGGTTAGACTTAGAGGTTAAGAAGGCAAGGACAGTCCAAGTACCTGAACTGGATCAACACACCTCAGCCTGATGTTGGGAGAGTTGGGGCTCGTGGTCAGTGCAGCGTACATGTTCAAATCAGGCATAAAACGTGCTAGGCCATTTCCAGGATCTAATGCCAAGGTCTTGGCAAGAGCCTGTCTCTCTGGGTTACACAGACCTGCCCTTGAACTCAGTTTCCAGGGAATAGACTCATTCTCTCTTGAAAAGTGGAGAAAGGAAGCTATTATCTGACACAGCCTGTGGAGGAGACGCTGGGCGATGATAGAGAACTCAGCCAGGAAAATGAGGCCGAAGCAGACCACCAGACCAAAGTTTGTTTGCACAGTGACTTTCATATTGTTTGTGTTTGCGTGCTGCGCTGTGCATGTGAACTTGTGTGTGTGTGTGCGTGCGTAATTCGCAGTATCACAGTGTATGTGAGCCCCTCACTGTGAGCAAAGGAAGGATGCAATTTACATTTTTTGTGCACATGTACAGGAGCAGCAACAAATAAAAACCCGTGCCTAAAAATAAAATGACTTGAGAATTAATTAAAGTCAGAGAGTGTGCAGCAACAAACAGATGTGTCCTATTTAGGGCTAATATCAACTTTAGCTAACTAGTGTAGGGAACTTGTGATTGATGGCGTCTGTCACTGTTACAGCTCCAACATGCCTTAATCCTATCCAGCGGTTGCACAGCACCCAGATACACAATGCCTGATCTTTTATTCCTTTATTCAAATCCCATCGATTGAATAGAGTGATCAGAGGCGTTGCCCTCTCTGGAAGAGCTTAATCTCTCCCTGACACATGGAAGACTTGCTGGACTTTGATGATGCAGCCGCATATCCTTTTGGGCTTTCAAACAACTCTGCGTGCGCCGCTACCTCCGTCAGCTGTCTGGAGAACAATCATTCAGTACAAAGCACTGTCAAGGCTTCAGCAAGCAGAAGCTTCACCCTGCCAGCCTCTAATTCACCCCCCTGCTCCTCGCCCGGCTGCAATGCACTGTGGGATTGGATAACCAAATCCCAGATGCAATTAGTGGTGCTTTCAGAGGCCATGGTTTAAGCAATATGCTGGAATACTCCATTGTGCCCCTGTGCACTGGTTACTGGCAAATTGGAGTATCATCAGATCTACTGTGCTAAAGACATTTACAAAAAGCTAAAATCATGGCGGACAATTCACTTTGTTGCACTCATGGTGCTAAACAAGAGCAGTCCTGAGGATTTTTAATTGATGGGTCTATTGTTTCTTTGTACTCACTAAGGATAACATAATTACCCTGTTCATTATCCCTCTGCGGTTATGTTAAAGAGCCTGTTATCAGAGCCTATGCAAATGGTTCTACAGCTCGCTGCTCTCGTTCACTTGATGTGTTTTTTATGGTATGGGGCCTATTGCATCTATGTATGCTTTACGGTATCTTAAGGCATTCGTCTTGAAAGAGTTAGTCAGGGCACAATGACATTCGGTCGATACCGAACGAACAGGCGATGATATATTTATCCCTCAAATAATCCTCAGGTCTGACTACTTCTCCATTAAAATGATAGATTTGACTTGAATAACACCCACACAGCAACGGATGTCAGAGCAGAAAAATGAGCCCGTGTTGTCACAGCAGGGAAAGAATGTCATCTGTGTATCAAATGTGATCATCTTCATGGGCTTGTGGTGTGTGTGGAGCAGTATGTGCCGTCTGGTAATGTCTTGTGACAGCCACACAGAGCCCATCCCTCACGGTGTGCCCAGATCTACCTGGGAAATGACCATCCCCATCAGACCGGGCCTGTCATCTACTACATGTCAATGTACGGCAGCCTCATATGGTCAGATGGGCTGTGTGTGTAAACAAAGACACAAACATTCCCGGGCTTACATGCTTACAAAGCGTTATAAACTCATGCACAGGAGTGACTCACACCATAAATGTCCCTAATAATAAACCATAATTCTATGCATTGCTCCTATAACAACGGACTAATAACAAAAATGGTATGCAGTGAATTGGAGCCGCGCAGTATGAATGTGCGTCGCTGTGGAACAGTAACACTTCCTCTGGAAATAACCCTTTTTACAGCTTTTACTGGCAGCTGTTAAATAAATAGATTTGAATAAATAATGAGACAAATGCCTTATAAAATCAAAATGTCACTGTTAACTACTGTTTCGTGGTGACATAACTGATTTGTTCATGAATTTTGAAACTCCAGAGCAGTTAGCATTAACACTGGTTCATTTCCAGAGTTTAATATGATCATTAATAAATAACTACATTTTGCAGCGACTGTGTTCATTTGCATTTGTACAAGCAATAAACGTAATGAAGTTTAAATTCTCACTTGTCCTTATATAAATGTTGTTTTTTTGCGGAGTTGAATATAAGCAGTATCTCAGAAGCTCACAGGTATGATACATAGATAGATAGTAGGGGTGGGATACAGCATATTGTCGCCATATTTTTGTGTGGCAAAATCTTATCTGTGCCAAAGTGCCAAGTATCGATTTAAATTAAACTATAGAATTTATAATATGATCAATTGCTCTTTCAGTCCACTAGATACATTTTGCTGCTGCAAAAAAGAGACTGAGGTGAGATGAACAGACTGAAAACTTCGAAAACTTCATCATAATGTAATTTATTGCAATGCTAAGCATATCGCAACATGTTTAAAATCCCAATAATATTGTATTGTGACTTAAATATTGTGAAAATATTGTGGCATGGATTCTCTGATGATTCCCTCCCCTAAAAGATAGATAGATTTATTTGACAATCATAAAATACACAAACTGTTTCACCTGATGACAGTTATCACACATTTTTATTCATTTCCTTCTCTAGGAAACTATATCTCAACCTTTTCTTCAGAGCCTGCCCAGTGTTTTTCTCTGCTTTAGTAAGTTTCAGATATACTGGAAGATTATTCCCTTCAGTTGCAGCTGTATATAAAAATGTTCTTTGCCCATTGAACTTAAATAGTCTCTGAATTGATTACAGTAGTAGTAGTAGTGTGATAGAATTCTTGTGTCTATTAATCAGATATTTATTTATAACTTTTGTTAATCTGAACCTTAATTGTTAAAACAACACATTTATAAGCCGAAAAAAAAAGGTAAAATTGTCAATTTATCTGTTTTCAAATACCTAATAATGGGATATGTGATTAGTCTGTGACTCCTGTTGAGTGTTTGTTGATTGCTTGCTTATATGTCAATTACGAGGCAGCCACATGGCCCAGGGCATTAATTTGTCATGATTGTATCTGCACACTAACAGGTGGAGGGAACCATCTGACACATAATATGGAACAGAAAAAAAGGGTATAGATCACTGGTATGTGAATCGCTCCACAACAGCTGATGAATGTTATTATAATTTACAGCTGAAAACTAGAAATCCTATTTTCTGTAATGCACGAGGAGTTGTTTAGCCTGAAGTCATAATTGCAGGTTCTTTGTCCGGCTTTTGTCATTTTTCTCCTTGCAGGGTTTATTTTCTGATAGCACATCTTTGAAACTTCTTCATTTGTTCCACAACAAAGGAATGTTTTTTCAGCTATTAAAAGAGCAACAAAGGCCACTTTGCCGTTCCGCCACCTGACAAATGACATAAAACTGCAAGTGCTAAAAATTCATATTTATCTCGCTGTTTGCATTTTGCACTGCTGATCACATTTAAACAGGGCTTTGAACAATCTGCAGGGTTTTTTTTTCTGTCAAAGAACTTTCGAGCATTGTGTCGGATCATGCGAAACCAAAACCCCATCCTATGATTGTGCGCTGTCTACTTGGGTTCAGGGGCTTTACAAAATAAACTAGCTCCCTTTGGCTGCATTAGAAGACAGAGACTGTGCTGACTTGCGCACTTTTGAAGAGAATTCTACATTTGTATGGCTGAATCGATACAATTAAAATTGCCTTTTGCGTTAAGCAGTTCGCCTTCCAACTCAAAGTGGGGACCTCAGCAAAGTTGTTGTTTTCTCAGTCTACACCATTTACCTCAATTCTATCATCACTGACAACCTGCTTGCAAACTTCAAGGCCAAGTGTGCATAAAACAAATCATTTCTGGGTGTCAGCAGATAATGTGGGGTAGTGATGCAAATCTGTTTACCACTTTTCTTCCAATACATTAAAGGTGCTTTTGTGTTGCGTGCTTTGACGGCGTGTCATAGAGCAAAGAATGTGTGTGTGTGATGTGTGCGCATTTGTGCGAGGGAGACAGAAAGGAAGAGAGAGAGAGAGAGAGAGTGATTAAGTGGGAGCTTGTTTATATGCGTTTGCTTTAAGTGTGAGCAGGTGGATTTTGAGGAAGCATCTGCTTTCTTTAAGTGGTTTTGAAGTTTAACTGCATCACATTTCAGACTGTGAAGTGAATATGGGGACTAATTGTGATTAGTATTGTGTGTTTAGTACTACTGAATATCAAGAATGTTGTTACCCTTTTGATACCTCGTCTTCACCCATTATAAATGCGCCATCAATTAAAGGTTTGTCACCGTTGCATCCTTAACTTGCTCTCTACATCAGAGCAGTGTTTTCAGAATTTCCAAGGTGGCTGATTGGAGCCTGGATCTTTATAATTTCGTCTCTGATGTAAGTTCAGACAACACAGGAAAGTTGTAACAAAGCTCGCCTTCGTCTCTTGCTGACACTGTTTATCTTCCAGAGCCTTAGTTCACCCCCATGTTCAGCAGCCCGCTCTTTAATTATGATTAGGCTGTTCACACTTCTCACCCTCCTCATCGCTCAATTACAGCACAATATTGATTTGTTCCTGGAGAAACCATCAAGGATGCACAGCCAGGAAATCACTGATATGCTCTCTAATATGATAAATGTGTTTTAATCCCTCGTTACATTAAAATGCCATCTTACGCTGCTATTAGTCACTAAATTAATGATCAGAATTAACTAGTTTGGCAGTTGGAACGAGACTGGCCCTTGATCCTCTGTTGTTGGTCATTTTTGCTCCAAAACTTTGTCCTCATATCTAATGAACCCATTTCTTTAAATGGAACTTATGATAAAACAACAATTCATCATACAGAGGTTTGTTTGGGGATCTTTTGTTCCTTTAAGTTTAAACATCCTCCCTGAGGTACACGCACAGTATAAATAGGATCCTGGAGTACATTTAACAGCAGTCAGTTGGTTATAGATAGTATCTGCAGTGGCACCTTAACGTGAGTGTATCATATAGACGGAGTACACAGGCTTGCAGGCTAGCTCGGCCACAGAAAGAGAGCATGTGGCAGTGTCAGCAGCCTAGTGCGGCGTGGCCAGGTTTCCTGGGGCGAGGGCTGTGCTGTGCTCCATACGGAGGGCCTGTGCTGGGAGCCCGGGGGCCATGCAGTCCCAGGTCAGCAGATGGGCCTGTGATTATTATTTCCAGGCCTGTCTTACCTGACCACTTCCTCACTCCGTGAACAGCTGTTTCACTCGCTTCACTGAGACGCTACATGAACAGCCATTTTTCTTCTGTTCTTTACTTTGTACATAGTATAAATCTTTACTGTGACCCTGCTCTGGGCTCCATCCACCTGTGTCTTACCTCGGGCAAAAGCTCCCCTGGAGGATTGTTTTTGTTTTTTTTCTTGGTCTTTACCGACCCCGGGAAAAAAAAGACTATTAGGATTGTTTTCTAGACAATAGAACACTTAATTTTACCACCAAAGCCCGCTGTCTGTGTGTGACTTTGGCACCACGTTGAAAAAAGAAACATGACATTTTAGTGACATCCCATCACCCAAAACACTTTTTCTACTATCTGGTTTTGATTCTGAACATTTATGATGACAATCATGAGGGTTGTTGAGATTTGATGTAGAAAATATTACTCTGTTTGCTCCTGACAACGTGAAATAGATGTGTCATTATAATCTCTCAGAATAAGGTTGATGTATTGCGAGTTGTTAGAACATGCCATTTCTCTTAGACTGTGTCAGGTTTAGCAATCACATATTGCAGACTATGGTGCTTTTGGATGAATACCCTCTTTAGTCAACCAATTCATCACACTGCAGGGAATATTGTTCTACAGCACCTGGTGTTCAGACTATTTCTGTGTTCTAAACACTGTTGGTACAAACCATTTGTTCTCCATCCAACAATGCTTGCAAAGCCTCATTACGGCTCCATTATTCTTGGAGGATTTTGCACCCATCTTAAATATTACTGTTATGGAACACATTATTAGTTATTTTCAATTTGCATTCTGTCTGGAAGTTTGAAAAAAGGGTAACTCACTTTCACCATTATTTAACATGATGTCTGACTGGATGCTGGATGGAAAAATAATAATCCATGAACAAAGAGTTAGGGACAGCCTCGGTTCAAAAGCATCCCGAGCTTGAAAATAGCCTTTCATGAAATATTTTCTAAACTTTTTTGAGTAAAGTGTAATATTGGACATCTCAGGCTATGGTTCAATACACCAACAGACACAAACAGCCTTTGGTCTGAGAGAACGACATCAAAAGTAATATCTTCATTGCTCTGCAATCCAAGAGAGAATTATTTTTCCAGAGAACACATGGTTTTAGTAAGTAGTTTAACAGCAACAAAAACAAACTGGAGAGAAACATTTAACCAGGAACACAAAGAGAGCTGCTGAAGCAGTTTTAAGCCCCTCAAATCATTCAACATAGATTGAAGCGCTGAATGAAAGAGCAAAATCTGGCTTATTTATTGATGAAAATGAAATGGCTGAGAAAGGGGATTTCTTTGAAATGCGCAACATAAAATAATAGATTTTCTCAACTGTATAAACTCTAAATCCAAAGAGAATGAGGGAGGAGGCAGAGCACATTTTGACTACACTAACTCTGCCTGCACTCTGCTGGAAAAAACCCCTCCTTGTTAGAAAGATAGGGGATACACCTGTAAGGTCAGGTGGCTGGCTTTCACCATAAGGCTCCAGCCACTGAGCTGTTGATCAGACTCCTCTTTTCACACAGCTGGCACATTTAGATTCCCAGCCCCTCCCTCAAATCCCACAGTGTGCTCTCAAGGAAATGTGTGGAAATGAATTATGGAAATTTCTGATGGGAAACTTGGTGCATTAGTGTTTCATTTAGCTTGCTCGTATCCTGAAGCGCTGCTCCAACCTACGAGGGACAGAGCTGGAAATATAACTCTCAGCGGCAGGGAAGCCCACAGGGGTGCGTCTCCCAGTCAGGGCACGGGCCAGTCGATTTATCTGCCAGTGGCCTGGGCCTGTCTGATACAAGCTCTCTCACAGGTGGATTTATCACCGTTGCCTGGAGCTGCAGGCCTACAAACTCAATACAGGCCTCCATTTTTTATACTGGCTAAGCGCAGCAACCTCTGCTAACTCTCCTCAACCTCTGAAACTCAGGGAGCACTCCTCTAGACATGTTTTATTTGTGTCAGTGTTCCATTTTGAAGTAGTTGAGAAACTTAAAAGGGAAGAAATATTTGTTTACTGGGCTTATTTATCTGCCAGCTTATTTGTGTGCATAAAAGTATAAAGACAGATTTTTGCCTTTTATGAAATATCACATTCTGGCCAGTCAGTTGTGACACTGTTGGTAATGCATAATGATGATCTCTCATAACACCGTCTTTACATTGTTAAAAGGGGCATTTTTGCATTTATTAGATAGTTTGCAGTTGAGGCATGACAGGGAATAAGTGGAAAAACAGATGGTAAATGTCATGCAACCAGGTACTTGGGGACTAGGGATGGGAATCAAGAACTAGTCACAGTTGAGAACTGGTTCCAAATTGTCCAATCTGTCTGAATCGCATGCCACTGAGCTTATCAGTTCCTTTTATCAAAGCAGGCATGTTCTTCTGACAGTTGCAATGATGTCAAACTCATGCTTCTACGCTGATGTAAACTTGCAACAAGGAGTCTTGGTAGAGAGAGGAAGAAACGGTCTAATGTGTGGCTTCTGCACTGCTTGTAATGTCTGTAAAATGGCAATTCAAGTAAGTGTGGACACACCAGCCATAGGCTGAAACATCCCTCTATGCAAAATGGGCTAAAATACCAAGGAATACCATGTATTTGATACTGCAAGATTTCATTAGTCGCTTAGTCGAAGGAAAAAACAAACAAACATGAAACTCTATCAGGAGCTGCACCTTGTCAAAATAAATCAAAACCTATATGACTGCACCATGTGGGAATTTAATTTGAAAGGACAGACACAGGAAGTGGCCACACTCAGCAGTCAGACAGGAGTCAGGTTAATTTCCAGGGCTGGTCCAAATCTAAAGTGTGGGATCATTTTGAGAAGGTGAAGGACGAATCCAAGGTGAAATGTAAACTCATCTTCATTGGTCGACTACAAACATGACGTATCATCTGAGACACGTAAGTAGCTACATGCCCATTAGCCACTTAGCATAATCATTACTGCTTTGCCGACAGCGTCATTAACAGGCGGCTCGCTCAGTGTGTGACGTGCACTTGTAGATAAAATATAGGCCTATATTAATGAAGGTTCATTAGTACGGTTTTGTATTTCTCTGTAATGTAGCACAGTGTTAACAATGTTACTGATACTGTTCTTTCTCACACCTTAAACAAAACATGTGGGCGACTAGTCGATAAATGGCCCTAAATAACTACTACTGGTCAACTAGGAAAATTCTTTTTTTTTTTAAGATTATTTTTTGGGCTTTTTGCCTTTAATGAACAGGACAGACTGAAATGGGGAGAGAGAGAGAGTGGGGGTTGACATGCAGCAAAGGGTTGCAAGCCGGAGTTGAACTTGCGACCACTGCAGCGAGGCATCGCCTCTATACATGGGGCGCCGGCACTATCCACTATGCTACCGACGCCCCAACTAGGAAAATTCTTACATAACTGCAGGTTCACTAGATTTTTTCTTTGGCTAAGAAAACCTAAATGAAAACGAATGCTGTACAAGTATTCTTCAATTTCATTTACACAGTGTTCAGACTCAGAGATACTAAACAGTTGCGCTGAAGCCAAAAACCTGTTAAGGCCTACTTTATTCCACACAGAAATTGATCAGTAATCAAAAAGAGAATCACCAAAGAATTGATAAGGGCAAATAGAATCAATAATGGCATTGGTTTCAATAAAATCTTCAATTCCCATTCCTATCAGGCACGTTATGGTTCATGATTGGCCTTAACCTCAGGCCATCAAGGTCCCTCTTTGCATCATTTTTATCGATTTGATTGTTAAATTAAGGGTAGGTCTTAAATAATTTTTAAGTAAAAGTTAAGAGCTCTACCATACCTTAAAAAGCCATATATTTGCATTTTGTTGATATGTTCCTTCATTAAAATAAACATACTTTGAAGTTTATTCCTGCTGGCCAAACTAGCAAGGCAGTATTATTACTGAGTAACTTGAACATGCATGTTGACATCTTTCTGAAATAGATCTAGCCTCAAGAAATCAAAAATGCAGTTGCAGATTAGTTTCAGAATAAACTAGACTGGCCTGTACATTATCTGTATTGTTAACCTTTAGTTCTGGTTTTGTACACCAATACCTAAAACTCAGTCTCTTTTGCTTGCTCGAAGTTATTCTTTAACACTCTACACAAAACATTGTAGCTACTGTTGTAGGAAGGAAGGTGAGGCAGATGGTTATTAGTGCACATTATTCTATTAGCATTATTATCAGCATTTATAGTTTTGTGTTCTTTGTCGAGTTGTACCCGAATCACTATAGTGATTCCACCTGTGTATTTTTAGTTAATAATTGTTACATTTCCAGTAAATAAATTACAATAAACCAACCAAACCTTGTGTATTCACCACCATGAGCTGACATTGGACCAGAGGCAGGGTACACCCTGGACAGGTCACCAGACTATCACAGGGCTGACACATGGAGACAGACAACCATTCAAACTCACATTCACACCTACGGACAATTTAGAGTCACCAATTAACCTGCATGTCTTTGGACTGTGGGAGGAAGCCGGAACACGTGGAATAAACCCACACTAACATGAACATGCAAACTCTGCAAAGAAGGGCTCCCCCAACGCGGGGTTCAAACCAGGAGCCCTCTTTCTGTGAAGTGACAGTGCTGGCCACTGCACCACCATGCCACCAAAAAAATATGAAATACATAAGAACAATTAAAGTATTCCTTCCTTAAGAAGTATTCCTTCCTTAAAAAAGAAAAAAAAAAACCCACAAAAACAGCTAGAAAAGCCCAAACTGCTCAGTATCTGCAGGCTGTCATAAGTATAGCATTCAATTTAATGGTTTCCGGTCCCTAAAGTAATTGTAGACCAGCAGCCCCAAGACTTATGACTTACCTTGCATGAACTTAAAATCTTTAATGGGTGAAATCTCTCCATGAAGTATTTGGAAGTAAGCTTTATATAGTTACTTGGCACAGTAGCAACACTGTAGACAGATGCAGCCTGTTGCACTTGTCACCATGTTTGACAACAAACAATCTCATGCTGTCTGATGCTCGCGGATCTCGGTGGATCAGAAAAAGACATGCAACATGAGTAAAAATGTCTATCACTTTGTTAATGAATACATGACTTCATGTGCAGCACTACAAGTTTGCATGAAAAATATATATGAAGAATGCTGCCTGGATGAGCTTAAAGCTTAAATACTGCCAGTTTTAAAGGCCATGCTAACTAAAACTTTATTAAAAGCACACATTAGAATAACAGCATGTTTAAGTAAAATAGAAGTAAACACAGCCTCACTTTAGTTGCTTAGAAATATGAAAGTTTTTTTAAGCTAAGACACAGTATCCTTAGCTACTGAGGAAAACCTCCAAGTTTGGGGTGAAAATTGCTCACCACTTTTTCAACCAGCATTACCATATACCACTGAGGGCCCTGTTGTGAGCCTTAGTGTGAGTGTAATAGAGGAGAGGGGAGAATGAATTTGCCACAGGTGTGAGCTTTCCCAGAGAGGGTTGGAAATTTAAGACTACATAGACGGTGTGTGTGTGTATGTGTGTGTGTGTGTGTGTGTGTGTGTGTGTGTGTGTGTGTGTGTGTGTGTGTGTGTGTGTGTGAGAAAGGCCAGTGTGCACAGACCACTTTGAGGCAACACTAATGCAGGTTTTTCAACAAGAGTGACACAAGACAACAAGAAATTGACAGAAAGGTAGTTCTCTTTTGAAATGCTCTCCCAAGAAAGATGTCTCCCTCTTTCCTTACAATCCGTCTGTGTTGTGGTCGAACACATAAATTAGTCTGAATAGTAATTTGAAAGCGTTATGAATATGGGTGCAGAAATTCATATTGTTGAATTTAATTATTTTAGGACGTTTGCTGCCAATGTCACACTGGATACAGTACACTAAACTTTCAGCATTTTGCCGTTTCAATTTTTAATTAGCTGATGTCATCAAAGTATGTTGGCTACAATCGTCAGCTCAACAGCTGGCTGTCTGCCTAAACCAGCAGGTACAATTTACAAATCACTGCAGGGAAGGTTTGTTGGAAAGTTACCTAAAAAATGCAATGAAGGTTTTACTGTGATGAATTGGTATCCTCACTTCCTATTCTGTGGTGTGTTCTGTGGGATTTTTAATCACACAAGAGATTTACCTCATTTTTATATTATAACCCAGCGAGGGCAGGACCTTTCTGTCTGCAGTAAAACGTCAAAGGTCAAAATCGATTGCTTTTGTATTAAACAGACTGTATAACTAATATAAAAGCTTTACAGCCATGCCAGTTATTCATTTTCTCATATCAAAGGCTGTCTATAAAAAGAAATCACAAGTCATACCCTTGACCTTACTCCTGCTAATGCTGCATAGGTGATAAATGCGTAATATTCTTTTTTTTTTTTTTTTTTTAGGAGTTTTTCTTCCTTAAACTTTAGAATCTGTTCACTGCCGCCTTAACAGCAACTCTACATTCCCAACTGTTCATATAAATGCACCGTCAGCTTGATTCTGATAACAAATATCTGTTTTCAGAAACACATTGTAGCAGCCAACTGGTCCCCATGTAGGAGGCAAACCCTTCGGCCAGCGGCAAGCTGGTCCCAGCCTGCTGGCAGCAGCAACAGCGTGCCCACTTCATGCTTGAGCCACACCTCCACTCACAGTCCGTCACGCCAGCCTGCAGTGCATACCTGGCAAACGCCGCAGCGGCTTGCCAAGGAAGATTTATACCTGGTGTTTGACCTACTTGAGTTTGCATCTATATTAGTGAAGGAAAGGGCTTGGTTGTGGGGGAGAGAAAGGTCACAGAGATCCCAGGTCTTCCTCTGATGCATCAGGATGATGGAACTGGCTAATTTAATGAGCAACAGTTGTCCCCTTGGCCGCTACAGATGGTGCACTGCAGTTCAGCTCAAAGCCGTCTGGAAACATAGCCTTCACAGCACACATATCATCCCTAACATAGGCAGGCTCAAACACTGTACAGGTGCAAAGTGAATTTATTACAAATTGGTTTCAATCTGAAGTGAAACTTAATACATTTTTTAAAATCAGTATTTATAGACAACAACAGCAAAAGTCTTGCATAACATCTGGAGAGGGCAGAATGACATCTGCCTCTGATTTGATTGCTGATGTTATCAGTATTACCCTTAACTCCCCCCACAGTCCCTTAGTTTATCAAGTGTATAAAGCTTAAAAGAAGAAAATCACAGGGTATATCACTTGAGAAACTACAGCCATCATAAATTACATTTACGTACACCTAATTTGAATCAGCAGATATGTTTTGAGGGAAACATAATACCGAACAAATGACATTGTCCATTAACAGAATAGAGTTGCAGCAGTATACCGGTTTTTAGGTATACTGTGATATAAAATTTGACGGCTATGATAGCGTGTATATTTGCTTATTTACATTATTGGAAAAAATGCAACTAGATGAATACTCTCACTTTAACTTTAATCATTTTAAAGGGGAGACTTTTTACCCATACTTGCATTAACAAATTGGTTTCAAGTTTCAATTATAGTAATAAAACGTTTGTTTAACCAAAAATAACCCTTCCATTTTTATTCCTTTAAGGGTCATTCTGACTGATAATAATATAAATTCTGTTATACCGTGATACTGTGACACTGTGATATTTTCTGAGACCGTTATACCATAAAAATCTCATACTGTTACAACCCTATAACAGAATAAGAAAATATTGCTAATTAACATATCTTGCAAGCTGCAAAAATGTTAATACTGAATGTATCAGCAAAATGTTCTCTGAAAACCTATTTCAGTTACTTTCCACCAATGCCATTTCTCCTCTAATCATCACGCTGTAACCTGTGACAGGCTGTTATGATACCAGAACTATTGCACATTCACATATGTTTAGTCGTGGGCGTCACGTAGGTTTACATTACCAAACGTTTATGACAAAATCACCTAACAACACTGACTCCCGTGTGTGCACGGCGAGAAAGCAGAGGGAGAGACGCTGTGCTGCTGCTGGAGGAGCCGCTGAATGAGTTCCCTCTGTGCGGCATCTTTCACTTTCACTTTCAGCCATGCTTGTTGTTGCTGTGGGTAACAGTATGAAGTCAGTATGTCAGCAAGTCGAAATATCGTGAGTATCACAATATGAATTTTTCATATCATATACAAAATTATACTGGTATTATCTTGAACGAAATGACATGGCACAGCCCTGCTTGCCACAACAACTTAGTAACACACAAACTGAATTTCTAGGAGATGAAACGAGAACTATGCACTCTATGTGGTGCTTATATGAAGTCAACCCTGTCACATCAAAGAGAAATATTCTAAAGGACTTATATATCAGTCTGTATACATTTGCCTTTGATTCACTGTGAATCATCCTGTAACATTTTGATCCTGACTGGAATTGAAAATGAACTTCTGCGGCTTTTAAAACAGCTTGTACACACAACAGCTTATATTTTCTCTTTATAATGATACTCACCAAAAGGAGGAAGAAAAAGAAGAAATTCCATCAACTGATGAAAGTTCTTCATTGAATTCAGCAGGTGCAGCGCTTCATGGTCCCAAGTCCCAAACACTCTGCCCTTGACTGTAGTGACAGTCTTTCTCATTGTAATTACACCTTAGAAACTTCATTTCATTATGTGAGAAATAATTACTTTCCCATATGCTCTTGGATGTATATGTATCTTCATACAGAAATAGATTTCACATGGGAAGCCATACAGATGCTCAGTTTTCTACTTTTGTATTTATTCAGATGAATTCTTGGTAAACGGTGTATCTGCCTGGCAAAACAGCCCCAAGAAAAACCTAATATTTCCCTCATTAATGTACAAAAAAAGAATTTCCTCTGTGATTGCCAGTTTTTTATGCAAGAATTGTCGGTAACTATTTGTAAAGGAAAAGTGAAAGTGAAAGCTAACCCCAGATTCACTATATTTGCGTTTTTTCGATGCCCTGTCCTGTTTTTTTAAGGAAAATCCTGTATAGTGCACCTTTAAGGCTTTGAGATTGGAATCCAAATTACATTCTCTCAGTCTAAAACAACAAACAGTATTTTATTAAAATATGACAATCACTGAACATAATAGTCCTTTTAGGAGAAAAAAATACATATTGAAATACAAAATATTACAATTAGAAGTTGTTTAAATGCAAATTATAAATAGATTAATCTCATGTCAACATTTGCTGAGTGAAAAGTTAAAATGTTACGGGAAGCAAGTGAAAAAATAAAGATGTGTTGAAGGGAATTTATTTTTAACTGCTGCTTGGAAGTTGGAAGTATCACCTTTAGAATCTGTATTTTTCTTTATTTTAAAGTGTTTACTTCCTCTCCCATATATTACATTAATCCTCACTGAAAAGTTCATGGCACAGAATGTTTTTCAAATAGTTTCAGCTGCCACAACAACAGCACTATTTTTTTTTTCAATGGCAACATTAAAACACTACAGGTAAGTCACCTGGCACTAAACCTAAAATAATTTGATGTCTGTGGAATGAGACGCAAGAGGAATGTGTTGGTGCACTGGGTAATTTGCATGATAGAATAACCTTCCTTGTGTTTGGTAGGGGAAAAAAAGAGCTAATGTATTCAGTGTATTTGTGGTCATGCTCTTCAGTTTTTTATCACCTAGAGACTAGCATTAAATCACCTCACTGGGGGAATGAGTCGCAGGAAAGAAAAAAAAATGAAGCAGCTTCTGGATCTAATGAATTCCTGGGAGAGTAAACACGCCTTTGAATAAAGCCCTAATCACGAATTAAGTGGTTGTTGCCATCATACCTTTGTAGAACATACCCACAGACACGGACCTGTGAATGTGTGTGTTCAAATTATTTCTTCAGCTCCGGCAACAATGGGAAAAAAAAGATAAGAGGTAAGCTACCCAGTCCTCAGCCAGTCCGTGTTTAAAGATAGGGCAGGGCTCATTTCCAAACTAATCCCTTGTCTCAATCCCTGCTTCATTTGCTCGGTGCAGACCGCTGCTTCAAGGGTCAAACTGAAATAACAGGGAAGCTGTCCATACGGTACGAAGGTCACCTTTGGCTTTCTCTCTTTGCACTTCAGATCTCCCAATTTTTTTTCTTTGTGATGTAGCATTATGATAAATTACCTGATATACAGTATGAAAATATACCAGTCACAGAGGGGCTCACTTGTTCATAACCGTGTTTTTTCTCGTGCCGATATTGGCCCATAGACTTGCCTCATTGAACAACGTAAAGCAACCAGTAGAACAAAGACTGGGGTAAGTTTTTCTCAGTGAATAATCCCACTGAGCCTTCTTTGAAGGAGTTCTTACACCAGGAAGGTGGATAGGGCAGATTTTAATCAATACAGGAAAACAAGGAGCTCAGGGGACGTGAGGAGCCTACCAGTCAGGATGAAGATTAAACACCTCTGTCTAAAACACACTCGGCTCATGTCAGAAAGCCCGGGTAACTTCAAATCCATCTATCAAAACGGTATCAAACTGTGTTTTTCTAACAAAGCAATGTTATATGACATGTATTCTCCCCTACAGCTGTAGGTGAGCAAGTGGATCATAAATCATAGCAGACAAAGCTCAGCTTGACCTCTAAACGGTTGTATATCAGGCTATTCTGATTCAGTGTGGATGTCTTTTGGCCTCAATAGGTATACTTACTTTATTTGAGCTTTGAACAATGCCGACTTAATCCCAGAGGGCTGATTCTGCATAACAAACAATCTCTGGTTTTGTCCAACGGCGCTTTATGTACTTTTCAGATAGACCTGAGAAGTGAGAGTGTGCCGCACCATTTTTCAAGTCCTACTGTGAACTTAATAGTTCTTTTTTTGTATTTAAAGGCCCAGTGTGTTGGATTTAGAGGGATCTATTGGCAGAAATGGAGTATTATATAAAAGGTATGTTTTCATTCGTGTACCATCACCTGAAAATAAGAATGGTTGTGTTTTCGATACCTTAGAATGGGCTGTTTAAATCGACACAGGGTGCAGGTGCTTATCCACAGAGCCTGCTATGTGTCACCCCCATGTGTCTACGGTAGCCCAGAACAGACAAACCAAACACTGGCTGTGGATGGAGTCATTCGCGTGTTAGCGCGTTCATGTTTTTGTGTCGGCTACCGTGGTTGAAAGTCCCTCTGCAATAAGCAGTGGAGAAAAAAGACAGACTCTTAATGTGAAACTGCTTTCTTCAGTGTTTTTACCAACCCGGTCTCACTCTGAAGTCGTCGAAATCCGGCACTTGGGAAGTGACTTTGGGCATCAGACACCGACGAAATAAGCTGACCTCTAACGCTGGCATGATACGCAGCCATTCGCCATTATAGTTTAACGGCACTTGCCAGCATAAGGGGGAAACGTGAGGGGAAAGAACGAAAGTTAAGGCGGCAAATGTCAGAGTAGGGTGGGTGGGAAAGGGGGTTGATGGCTTCAAGAAACACAGACTTTTAACCGAGAGAGCGATGTTCGTGTCCCGTAAGATCATAAAGTCAAACCCTGTTCTTTTTCCTAAACCCAACCATGTATTTTTGTTGGCTAAATCCAAACGTGTGTTGTGGAAGGAAGAAGAACGCCAATTTGCAGTGTTGTACCAACGTATTGCATTTATTTTGAAAGAGACTGTATGCAAACAATAAATTTCCTGTGAAAATGGAAGTGTATTTTCAAAGGAGACAATGCATGTAACATCAACAACCAATGCACCCAGGGTACCTTGCACATCGTATCTTGACGTGGAAAGTCCATGACCAAACATCGAAATGTGACGAGGTTGGAGTGACAATGTGTTGTTTTTACAGGTTTAAATCACCGGGTCCATTTGTATTGGAGAGGAGGAGGCCTCTGTAGATAATTATGCACGCAGTAAAACCAGAAAATAAGTGAGCACACATTTGCAGGTGCTGTGCTAGCGGTTTGTCTGCAACATGCTAAACAGTGTACAAGAAAGACTGATTTGAAATGAGATACTGCTTTACCCAGGGTTTTTACCAGTTTCAGTCAAATGGCTTGTTTTTGAGAAGAGACCTCTGCAGATAATTTGGCTCCCAGTAGAAACGTCCTAAACTGTAAATACTGAGGGAATTCTGACCAGCAGAAGTTTCAGCTGGTTGCAATCTGCAATCCTCACAGCTAGACGCCACTAAATCCTCCTAAATCTTACACATTGGACCTTTAAATCAGCCAATGACGGACTTACTATAGACTAAGCCTTCATTGCAATATTTATTGTCCGCATAGAAAGCTATGCTCAACTAAATAGCCAGAGTGGGTAAATTCATCAGACGGTGAAAAACAGCATTCTTGGGGAATGTAAGGCTATCTCAGATGCAGAGATGGAGGTCGCTGTTTTGAGGGACTTTGCCCAAGCGCAGCGTTTTTCTTTTGTGTTAATTAGACACTCCCAGTCATGTTGGCTGCGAGGCTGGTTTTGCTGTGAAATAATGTCTTTGATTAAAAGATCCAGCACTCATGAGAAGGCCTGTGTGATAAAGCCACGCTCAGTCGGGGGACCCCCCAGCTCTCTAAAAGCAAACCACCCCCCCCTTTTCACCTCTTTCCCCAGACTAGAGGAGAACAAGGAGAGAACAAAGTTGCCTGAAGTGGCCATGCTGCTCATTTCATAAGCAGCCTCGCCACTTTGACTCATTTAAGAAGATGAAAGACGGTTACTGTAATATTTGAAGCGGTGGCCACCGCAGCTGAACAACATGAGAGCATTTCAGAGAGAAGTTTGAGTGCGTTTTATGAGATACTCTGTGTAAGAGCATGCTGGCTGGAGCATGAAATGCAGCACAATAAGAGAAGCAAACGCTGTCACAGAGCCGTCTTAGTCTGAGAAGGCTCGGGCCTCTTCTCAGAACTGTAGGTCACAGTCAGAGGGCCCGGCTGAATAATTGATCAATGAATGTGCAGTGAAAACAGAAACACAGCTTAGCACTATATTTCCCCTCTCCCCCTGTAATGTGCATTGAATCCCACAGATCCATCAGCTACATGCAAAGCTCCGCTGAGCTGAAAGGCCTCCAAGTTCACTTCAATTATTCAGCATCCCTCCAAGATTATGAATTATTGAGCTAAAAGTATGTTCCATATACGGCCATGTGCTGTAGCTTGCTGTAGACGGTGCCCACTTCGTAGATGTGTGGTAGATCTGTGTTGGTGTGAAATAGCAGGCAGACAGGAACTATTAAAGCTGTGGACAGTCAAAACTGTAGATGATAGCCTAAACCTGTGATACCACATTTAACTGGCTGAATGATGAAACCAAGAAGACAGTTTGCAGTGTCAACTATTACAGTTTAATGTAATAGAGCAGGCATGAGGAAGCACCACACCTTCCAATTTTATTTAATTAGGTAAGCAGTATCCAGAGCGGTAGATTCATAAGTAGACTATTAATTGTTTCCTCCACACCTTGGCAAAGTTCTGGGCTCATGAGTCTGTGTTCTCTTTGGGGCTGAGAGTTGTTTAGTTTTTAGCTGCCATCTGCTGACAGCTTGCACAGCCAGCTTCGGTCCAATCACCCTCTCTGATGGTATGAATTGTGCCCAGGCTTCTGATGAAGAGTTGGGGTTCGCTTTTCTTGGCTTGAGTGGAGGAGGAAACAGATGATACAATTAATTATCAATAGGTCCCTCAGTAAATCAAAGCCATTTTGGCAGCCTATGACAAAAAACCCACTGAACTGCCTGCGAGTCTTCGCCATCTCTTCATTGCCCATTCTCAACAACTGCTCTCTGGCCGCCTGCCTCCAGTACAATCCACAAGGTGTTTGAATAGATTGTTCAAATATTTTTACTGTTGATTCTTTTCTCTCTCTCGTTTTGAATATGAAGGCAGTTTTCTCTGTGGAAGAGTGGAGAACCACTTGACTGAGTGCATTCAACTCTCCTGCCCATCACCGCGGCTCTAATGAGCATTGGCTGTGGCCAAGGCAGGGAGGCAGGGAGGCTGATAGTAGCTCATTATCTCCCTGCCCGTGCTGGCCTCTGTATTCCTGTTTGTGGTGAGCCTCTTCTTTAGGGTAAACATTTACCCAGCGGAGACGGGCCTTGACCATTAGGCACTTGGGAGCTGTGGTAATGGAAAGAGGGCTCACTGGAGTTCTGCCCACCACCCTCCTCAACAGAATAACTCACTCACGCTCACTTTGGCATGAACCTTTTATTGGAATTTACAACTGTCTGGGGAGTATTCCTCTGCAGAGGTTGAACTATGGCTTTGGCCTCACAAAGCAAAGGCCATTAAGCAGGGTTTTTACAAGCCGAAGAACGCGAGATGGACTTCATGGACAAGCCATGAATTTTAAAACTGCCAAGGAAAATGTGTTCACAGTGTTGTTAAACACAAAGCGGCATCCACCTTTGCCACAGTAGCGTTGGTGGTCATTAGTAATGACATTATGGTGCTTTTATTGTAAAAGAGATCCCCTGAGTATGCTTCACGAGCAGAGTCCTGGTGAAAGCTGACACAGAGGAAAACAGAGAGGTGATTAAAAACGGCTCAGTTGTACGTGCAAGTATTTGTGCTGATGGGTATCATTGTTTCTCCTGTGGTTTAAGACAATATGAGCGTGCTGCTAACTGGTGGAGCAAGTGGCCGTTTTATAGGCGAAGATTGTGTTTTCATCAGCTCCCCCGCTGCGTGTTGGAAAAGCAACACATGTGATAGTGATGGAGTGTGTGCAGTCCTTCATCCTTATATTAGGGACTCTAGGGGGAGGAGTGGGGTGAGCTCTCTAGGGTAAGAGGGGCTCATTAGGCAGCCACTGCCTCCCCATAACCCAGCTGGGTCTGAGTGCCAGCAGACTGGGCAGCCATCTCTATCTTCATCTCTCTCCTCTCTCCCTCTTTATCCATCCACTTTACACACACTGAACTGCCTTGTTTTTCAGATTCATAGCAGATCATATCAGAGTATATTAACTTGGTTAATTATGTGTAAATATATGTGTGTGATGGGGAGGATAAGTCATATTTAAATGATCAGTTAGTGAGGAGGAAAAAAGATAACAATATTCCACTTCACCTCGAAGAGTGGCAGTTGCAGCCGTGTTGAATTCATTATCCTCTTTCGTCAGACATCCAAATACTATTTTCATGAGGGCCCACGCAATGTAATGTTTTGAGTTCTTTTTGCTCCGTGTGACACGCACCATTAGGAGGTAGTCACTTCCAGGGCAAGTGTAAGAAATTAATTCTCAAAGAGCTTCTTGAGAAACCACTGGTCACATGCTTGTTAGTGCTCTGATGAGCCACTTTGCCTCCCTTCATGTTCTGGTAATTATACACTCAATTAGCAGCCTCTTTGTGTCTGTTGCCTTAAAGCTAATATTTTATTATTGATGCCCTTGCTATTACAGCTTAGGTGCACAATCTTTTTGGACATCTTTGTGCTGAGTGAAATTAAATGCTAGTTAGACGTTTGTGATGGTGTAGACTGTCCTTCATCCAGGGGGGTCTGAGTTCAGGCCCCCATGACAGAATACATCCATCGTTTTGAAGTGTCCTTGAGCAAACGTGTGGATCTTTAACAACCTCAGCCCTGCCGCTCTGTTGCTGACCCTGTACCTTGACCACTCTGCAGGGGGCAGGCAAGCAAACAAATTGACTTCCTGTATCACAAGACAGTACAGTTTAATCTTACTGAATAGATGTGAAAACAGTGAAAACTATGTTATTTCATTTGTAGCCTTCAAAGAAAAAAAAAAAAAAAAAACTTAACCAGGAATTATGCTTTATGCAGCAGTTGTAATGCTAGGGGGGGTCTGCTCAAATTACTGGCTTCCACTTTCCAAGGCTGTGGACAGCCTGTCTTCAAATTTAGGCTGCTAAGCGGGAGAGTCAAATTGGAATTCCGATTCTATTAAGAAGTCATGCCCAGCAGCAAATAATGCCAAATGGGCCCAGTGCAATGGGAAAGAAGACCATTATAGAGCAAAAATATTAAAGCACTGCTGATCTATTTGCTGAAGATAAACTTAGCATATGTCTCCCAGTGCTGTCTGGCCAGGGCCTGCAACAATGAAGACGTCTCTTTTGGAACTTGATTAAAAAGACACGTTAAGATCAAAGTCAAACGGCTCTCGAGCGCTGCAGATGTGATGAAATCTTTTACCGCGAGGAAGAATAATACATTTCTTTGATAATAGCTGTGCAACATGAAACAATGCATTGTCTGTTTCAGCAGTTTTATAATTAACAAGACAGTGCAATGGAAATATGGCCAGTTTTGTATTTAAGTAGAGAGGGTACAAGACACTATCTGGGTGTATTGTTGGCATTGTATGGCATTGTACTGTATATTCAAGGGAGACACAGAGAAGCCATCACATTACCACCTGCGAGGAGATGTCCAAGCATCCCAATGCGTCTATTATGTTCCTTATATGCAGCTCTTGTCTGTCGATTTCTCATTTAAAGCTGTTTGCCTCCTGACAGTTCATCAGGTTCTCATCTCCGGGCCAGGGATGAGCCATCATCAGACCACATCAGGCATGGAGAGGCAATCACAGCTGGGCCTTTTTTAGTCATGGTGTGTTCTCCCAATGACAAGCCCACTGGCTGTGTGTTGGTTCTGGGTGCGTTTGTCTGCCTGCCTCCACTGTGGAACTTCTCCGAGGTACACAGATAGAGACAGGGGTGGAGACAGGCGGAGAGTCAGGCACATCAGGGTCATTCATCTGTAACAGTAACCAGGCAGTGTATCACACCAGCCCACTACACTATCAGCTAGCGCCATGCTGAGAGATATACCTGAGGACTGTCATATTGTCCACAAAGCAGCCCGGCACCAAGACCCACAGATGGCTCATTCTGAGTAGACACAGACTGGTCTATCATTGCCTTGTCAGGGAGATATGCTACAACTACAGTTTATTGCGCCACAGATCCGGTCAATCATGCAGAGAGAGCTGAAAAGATGCACAGGATGGCTAATCATATGGCCTGTGGCTGTGTGGGATGCAGAGAATGATTTATACTGTGACATACAGTATTTCTGTGGGCATTTTCTCCCCCAAGTGCATACGCTATTTCCAGATAACTGTTATCACATGAAAGCCGTTCCATTTGTGTCTATAACCTGTAGAAAGAGCAGGAAGAAACACAGTAATAGAGCTGTTAGGAAGGACTGTTGAAAAGGTTTGGAGCCCCGATTTTAATGTTGAACTGTCAATTCCTGTTGAGACCTGACAATGTTTTTTTGTTTGCATATATCTGCACTGTTTATGTCCCCAAAGCCTGCTGCCGTCTCAACTTGGAGGCCTGGAAGAGATGATCAAAAAAAGCAGAGCTGTGTTTCTGTGAATGTGCCTTTAAAGTTTCAGAGCGAAAAAGTTGATGGTGTCAGTTTTTGTTTGCATATAAGTATGCCAGTATTAATTAGACACACATACAAACTATGTTAAAATAACCTGGTTGAGCTCATCTTTCAATCAGAATGAGAAAACTGGTTGAGATGTCTTATACTTGTACACATTTCGACTCTATCCTCTAGAATGCTAACTGTGTTCTGTGCTATTTATAGTGCATTCTGTGGTGAGGAGTTTTTGCTATTACGATTACCACAAGGTTTATCATTTATTTTCCCTGTTATAGTAGAATTCTACTCGAGCTGAGTCAAAGAGGGAGGCTGTAGCTGGCGGCTACGTCTTTTTGCTGGCAGACCGATCTACTGTATCTGGGGCACCACAGGTGCAAAGGAATTTTCTTTTAACTGGCTTATTCATGGCAACTGGGATATACGTTTGCAGGGTATCAAAGGTTTTTATAAACAGCTAAAGCCAAGCAAGAGTAGTTTTAGAGTGGTAGTAGTTTTAGCAGAGTGTGGCTGACAGCCAGGTTACTATGTTTTCATGTTTTGGGCTGTTCCTGTGTTGGTGTGTTCCTTGTACATTACTTGGTGCTAGAAGAGGAAGATGATTTGGTCAGGTAGAGGTGAGAAGAGCTGCACCGAATAGTTTGAAACTTAAAAGCTTCATTTATTTGACATTTGAATTCTAAATCAACGTTTGAATGCTGCACAGGTTTTTTAAAATATTTTTTATTTTGTCTATTGTCTGTTCAAACCAGTTATTTCTGCACAGTTGCAGACAGGTCAAGACTAACTTCTGATGGCTTCACAATGGGATGCCACAGCCGGAAGTACACTTGTAGCGTTAGACAGCTACAATGGATCAGTAAGCAGGCTCGGTAGCCAGGGTTTCCTCCAGTTTGGAGGTGTTGGCGGTGATAAACAACGAGAATATTATCTGCTGTCCCCATTGGCTTGTTGGCTCCCATGCTTAAACAAGCCAGGTTATGCTAGCTGCAGATCCACTAGCAACAAGCTATCCTGACCATGCTAGCGTGACGGGATGGTCTAGACCTGTGGTTCCCAACTGGTCCAGCCACGGGGTCCAAATTCCTCCTTAGTCATTAGTTCAAGGTCCCACAGTTTAATATATTCAACATCTTGCTTGTGTTTGTCCATGGCATTGAGCTAGTTTGTTGTCTCGGTGAAGTAGCTGTCTGTTGGCCACTTATTCTACAGCAGGAAACAGCACTTCAAAATAAAAGCTCTGTGCCAGAATTTCACTGTCCTTAAAAAAAATTGTGTCTTTTACAAACTTGACACTTTTCAGAGTCACTTGCAGTCCATTCAGAATGGACCTGCGACCCACTTTTGGACCGCGACCCATCAGTTGGGAACCACTGGTCTAGACACAATCTAACAGCACCATAAATTACATTTGTTCATAAAAGACTTTTGATTTAACGAAAAACAAGACTCATTTAATCCAATGAATCACTTTATTGAAATAGAATATTCTGTTTGAGGATTATTATTATTATTTCTTAGGCTGATGACGTCATAATATATAACACTGGAGATTTGAAGCTTGATTCAAAAGCCTCAATAGAAGCTTTAGATGTTGAGAAAAAGACATTGAGTACAGCCCTACAGATGTGAGGGAGACACAGATGTTGTCTGCTGTCTGAAAACCTCAATATGAAGCTCCTAATTTGGAAAATAGCATGGAAATGTATTAAATTGTGGATATCTGGTGCTGTAAAGCATTTGTATTGCCTTGTACATTAATGACAGGCTTTTTTTCTATGTACTGTGATTCTATTAGGGTGATTGCTCTGACTGTCTTGATATTGAGGTGAAGAGTGCTGGGAGTATGTTATGACTCAACATGTGTTATACTGATTCGAAACAGAGGTACAGACTTTGGCAGAAGAAGTCCACAGAAAACATGTTCTTACTGTGTTTGTTAATGTATCTGTGTCTCCATTAGTAGAGTTAAGGAGCATATAAAGATAAGATTTATGGATTGTGTGTGGATTTTTTTCAGGTGGTCACTAAATTGTTGAATAGTATTGGTAAATAATCTAGAAAGATGATGATTTTAATACTTATAGTTGTATTATTAAATACTTCTATAATTAGAATTTCATGGTTCTAGACTGACAAAGTATTTTCATATTAACATAACATATAATAATGCCAGCTATAAAGCATTAACAGTGCCATACACCAGTGTTGAACATCAGTAATGTATTCTTCTTTCAGTTGATTAATATCTGGAGCTTGTCTGACAGCACCTCATTATGACACATGTACAAGCTTTCTTTACTTTGGCTCCTAACCTCATCATATCTTCAGGGGATTTAAAATGGGACCTAACAAAGTCATAATTTCATTGGTCAGTTGTGAAGTTGGATGCTTCCACTCATTCTCATTACGTCTCCAATCTCATAAAAACCAGCCAAGGTAATTGAGTAAACTTGGACACTAAACAGTATCATTTCCGAGCAGAGAGACAGTTCCAAACGGAGTTCCACTTTCAGAAGCCGCCCATTACTTGTAGAGTGACTTCTTTGTGTAGCTACCTGGGCTCCGGGTTTATTTTTACCCTCCCTACGTCCCTCCTCATTCTTTAGCAGCTTCAGGAGATGGCGTTAGTTTGGCTTCATCTCTGACAAAAGATAAATGAGCTCTGGGTCTGTGGTGATCCACTATGGCTGCCAGGGGGTTCCAAAATAGCAAACTATTTTTCATATGGAGCGAAGTGATATGGAGTGCGATGCAGCAGGCGCTAACATTTACCATATCATAGAATGCGGGAATACATTTCATTCTTTCTTTTTTTTTTTCTCCTTACTTTTACTTTCAACTTTCTGTTTATATTGGAGGGGTGAGAACCGTGGCAATTAAAATTGATCAAGTATGTGCTGAGAGCATGCTTACATAGGATTTTTACAAAGAAGGTGGGTTTTTAAAAAAAGGAAAATCATCACTAAAGAAAAGAATTAAGTGATTATCCAGGTAGAAATGATTCAGCATTGTTTAAAGTATCTTTAAATATATATTTCAAATACAAAAAGTCGCTCTTTCCTCTGGTCTCAGCATTCATGTGATATTCTCTTTCTCCTACGCTTGTAACAATGTGTAGTAATTAGGGTGGATTTGCAGAGCAGCGCAGTTGCTTTGATAGAATCTCAAAATTGGTCATTAATCACCTTCTCACCACGAGGCAGAAAAACAACAGTGATGTGTTTTCACAGGAAAAAATGTCCTGTGTCAACAGGAGATCCACCAGCGCTCGCTATCAGCTGAAAGAAACTTTCCCATTTAAATGAGGAGCTACAGAGCTTCCGAGGCTCTTTGAAGAGATGTGCTTGGCACAAACAAGAGCGGCAGCCTCTCCTGTGTTTTTAACAGCCGAAACATCGCTGACACCTGATGGGTGATCAAACACGAGCCATCTCTCCCTGAATCCTCTTGGGGGCTCATCTTTGTA
Organism: Epinephelus moara; assembly: GCF_006386435.1. NCBI lineage: Eukaryota > Metazoa > Chordata > Actinopteri > Perciformes > Serranidae > Epinephelus > Epinephelus moara. The sequence goes on from NC_065525.1 coordinate 25,843,997, forward strand.
CTCCTCTCTCTGCAGATAAACCTGCAGACCACGCTGCTGGGACACCCCTCCACTCAATATTTACTAAAGGCTCGATCACCTGACTGGATGCACTGTATTTGTAAAGGCAAATACATTTGTTGGTTTTGCAGCATTTGCACTCTGACTAGAAACCTGTCAGTGCTTTGGCTATAAAGCCACCCACAACGTGTCTGGGCCCACTATAGATCCCCCCCCCCAATATTCTGAAGGGATGAGTTGCTGGCTAAATCACCTCGGGGTAGAAACGAGCCTTGAAGCCTCATGGGAACAGAGCGGGTTTGTGGGATGAACTCTTAGTGGTGCTCATAGAGAGGTCAAAGTTATTCCTGCTAGTGAGACTCAAGTTTTTCTTCCTCATCCATGTCTCAGTTCTTCTCTTTAATGATCCGTCCGTGGTGCGGTGTGTGCATACTCGTTAGAGCTGTATTAGCATGAGTATTACAGGAGCCGGCGATCAGACAGAGTCAGACTGGCCACACAGGAGATGTGCTCTGTGAGGGCCTTTCCTTGTCACTGAGGTGAGATGATTTATGATTTATTTTCCAATAACTCCCAGCCTGCTCTGTGCACTGGGCCCTCCTGTCAACAATCGCCGGGCACGACTATCCCCCTACACCTTCCCTCTCACATCCGCAGCAGAAGCTTCTCCGGCGCTTCCTTCCACTGTCGAGCCAAATTGGGAAAGGGCTTCCACAGTTATTAATACAGCTTATTTGTACACGTGCATGTCTGGTAATTGGAACAAGGGAAGGGATGGTGGCGAGATTAAAAACCCATGAATGACAGAGCTCCAGTGGTGCTGGATTCAGTTGGTGGCTGGCAAGCTCTGCACACCTGGGCCTCCAGGCAGATGGTGAGGGTTGAGGGTTACATAACACCAGGCTAAGCCATATGTCTCCCAACCACACAGAACCTTTAGGAAGCCCATAGTTCGTCTCTGAATGAAGTCCATGTGAGACCAGAGGGCAAATGTGTTCTGCTCCCTGATCCCAGACCAGGTGTTGAGCGAGTTTCTTCTCTGTGCTTCTGTTGTGAACATTGGCAGCAAAACAGCAAATAATTGGATGGTGGTGTATAGTAAAGGTAATGATCGTGACTAAAAGACATTGCCAGGTCTTATGTCCAGAGGAGTACAGCATTGTAAATAGTTGTACAGCTTGATTACATATTGCTGTGGATATACATTAGCTTGGGTCTGATACTGTAATTGTTTAGATGAAGCACAAAGTCATGGAAATCGATCCGGGGCAGTGGTCCAGGCTAATTTCAGTTAATGTAAGTGCCTTTTGAGCTTTTAGTGTTGTTTATGAAAGCAAAAAGGAAAAGCTTAAGAGGTCTGTTTAAAAAAAAAAAAAAAAAAAAAACCTTAAGCAATCAATCTCCCTAACTTCTCCGCACCTTATTCTCAACTAATTATCCATGGTAGATTTCCTCATTGTGATACAACTGCTTGACAATGCGAGGCTTAAAGATACAAATGCAGAGGCAAGTTTACTGTATCTCACACACAAACACTTTGCGAGTGACATTTGAGACATTTTGGGATGGTTATAATGCAGAGATGAAGCATCCAGAGGAGATTAGCGAGCTAAATGGGAAACAATAGACGCTGCAGCGGGACAGGAGGATATGATTCTTCATTGTGTTAATCACTGCGGAACAGCCCTGTCGTCTTCACCAAACAATGCCATGGTGATGCTAATGGCACTGCCAACCATGACTAAGAGTGCACTCCAAATGATTGATAGCCAGAATTATATCAAGGTGACTTTCAGTCAGCTCCATCAGGTTGTTCAGTTTGATCGATAATAACCAACGCATCTTTAACATAGACATGCCTGCCACACAAACTCATTCATCAGCTTGCAGTCATTATCTTAGTCTTTTAATTTTAGTTTAACCGAGAGAGATATTTCATCTTTGTCTGTCAGAGGCATGTAACCACAGGTGTAGATTCAGGGTGTGGGGAGGGGATGCGAAACATGAAATTAGTGAAGGACTTTTGCTAAAATTAAAAACATTTACACTAGGGCTGTCCTGGATATCATTTTAGGGCCTGTGATAATTACCTGCGAATATCTGAAGCTTTGACAGGATGCAACGTGACCTGGGAGAGGAGGGGGATAATAGTAATCAATCATATTCATATACGCTAATAAACCATCAGCACCCGAGCCCACTTTAACATTGCTGTGTGCATGAGAAAAAGAGTGATAGAAAGAGGGAAGAGAAGGTGGAAGGTGGACTAATGCAAGCAATATTTCCCTGAGATATTAATAAATCAGAACGCCATGAATCAGACCTCATCAACAGATGCTAAGCAAGTGCTTCACTACAGTTGGCAACCACAGATAACCGTTCACAATGTGTCTCAACTTTTCCTTTTCCTCATTGGACCGGCAGTATAATGCTTGAGAAGGGGGTCGATGACCGAGAACACTGGGCTCATTCCTGTCTGACGCTTGACACCTCCTTTCAATTTCCTCCACCATTTAAGTGGTCAAAAACAAAACAAAATCGATGCGTTTGAGTACTGATTTTAACATTGATTACCGTGGCAACAATTAAAGATTCAGAGCATTCAGGTCAGCCCTAATTTTCACCATAAGTTGATGCAGAAGAGGCAAAAATTGGTGCATAAATTGGTTACATATGTGTCCCCCCCCCCACAGTGTTGAAATGAAAGCTACACCCTTGCCACAGGTGTAGATCTCAAAATTTAGAGCATGTGCACTCGTCAACCCCCCAAAAAACATGAAAGTAGCAGAGGATTTTTATTTTTTAAGATATTTGCACCATAAATTGATGCAGAAAAAGCACAAATTGTTGAATAAAAAATTCCCCAGAATGCAGGAATTAAGTGTTTGATACTCAAAATTGTCTGATGGAGGACCTTCTTAGTATAAAGTATTTTTACTTTTATTTTTTACTTTTATTTTGACAGAATTAAAGACATTTACACCATAAATTGGTGCATAAAATATCCCCGAAACTGCAGGCAATTGTCAAGTGGAGGATAGCCCAAACCTTCCATCGCCTTTGTCCTTGCATGTAACACAACATATCTGTTGCCATGAGAGCCATATACCTCTGAATATGTTAGATCTCAGTGTAGCTTTTACAACAGTAAAGCTATTTTTTATTTGTTGTTTGAATCTACAGCACAGTAATACTCTGTTTTCTCTAATGCAACAATGTGTCATGAGTATTCCCAGTCCGACGTCTAAAGAGCAACACCAGAGCCGGTCACATCCGCTCTTAATGTGGATGTATGAGCAGGTCAGGCCAGCTGCGGAGACGAGAGCAGAGTCTCTGTCCACTTGGCCCACTGCCCCTGCCTGCGCACACAGCGCAGTGTGCCCACAGGCTACAACAACAACACACAAAGAGTGCCCCATGTGCTACATCACAAATGAAAGATCAAACATCAATGTTCACCATAGGCTCTCAGAGCAAGCTGTTAATCACAGTGAATTTAATGTGTTCCAGTTGAGAGATCACCCCGAGAGTACTACAGTTAAACTGTGTGTTTTCAGCGAAGAGTTTTTGTTGTTTGCTTTTAAAATGTCTCCACATAATAATAATGTACACGTTATTGCACTGCCACAGAAGAATTGGACGAAATTGCATACAATGGTGTTCTTTATGTTGTGTGACTCTCCCTGTGCATTATATTAAAGTCTCACAGTGTACATATTGGTTAATAAAAAACAGTCCCAGTGCATTTAAACCACACAAGTCACACAATATAGAAATATCACAGTGCATTTGCAAGGAAAGAACATGTTTTGATGCAAATACCAAACGCCTCTCATCAGCCTGGGTCGAACTTGAGCATTCGCCAAGATGCCCACAACGGAGAGTTCAGATATCAAATTCAAAAAGACGGGGCAAATCCCCGAACGTGGCAACAAATAGCCCAATGGCAGTGACTCACCTCTTTGAGAGGCTTATGCAAACCCAGGGGGAAGGTGATGGATTTTTTCCCTTACCTACAGTGAGCGGAGCAGATGCTGGAGAAAGATTCTGGACGTCACGAGAAGTAAAATATGAGCGCGGGTGTGTGTGTATGTGTGTGTACATGAAGCACTAGTTCACAGAGTTCTGGAGTTTCAATAACTTTTGAAATACTTGGAGGGTAAAAGAGGATGAGACGGAGGAGATTACACACCGTCATGGCACGAGGAGCTTCTCTCCAGGAAGGCCCAGATCTCTTAAGTTGCATTTGAGGCCTTGAGGTTTTATTTATTGACACATTGGAGACAAAAGGAATTTGCGAGTGCATGTAGATGAAATGAACAGCATATTATATTTAAAAGTTGTGGTACACTGTGTTACCCAGGTGGAATATTGTTTGATCTTTTTATAAAACATATGAATCTTATAGTGAAATTACAGTCAGTTACTTGATTTTTCTGTTACAACTGATAAATGTTTTTCCTAAGTAGCTCTTGCTAGTGACAAACTGGTTGTTTTTACAACCTGATCTCCTTACCTGAGACTATTCCCAATTTGAATATATTGTAATATACTGATTTACTCATTGTAATTGCATTACGGAAATGCTTTGTGTCCTGGCACACAAGCTGAAGTGAGCCTGATTAACTCACTCCGTCCCGCGTGCACTCTTTCTGTAAAACACTTAACTTTTCTATTCATATCTAACAATTTTTCAGCTCCGTTAATGCAGGCATTGTTTATTTTGAAAAGGTCATTAGAGTTGTGAAGAGAAGCGGGCTGTGTAGAAATGATTTGATTGAGGTAGTGGAGGTAGCTCTGGCACCGTGAGTTATGGACACCCAACAGAGAGGAGCCTCTTCATTAGTGGAGTGATTAAAATTGATGGGAACCTATGGAGCTCCAGCTCCCCTGAACTCCCTGGAGCATAGCTCTCATTCTGCGCTCATTTATTTGGGACTTTGTGTTGATCAATAAAAGGTGCCTGCTGCTCACTACGGGGTCTGGCTGGGGAAAAAAACCCACCTAGGAAAAAGAGAAGAGACTTGTTTTGTTGTTGAAGACAAACATTACTGGGAACAATTCAGGCTTTATAAAACCACCGGGAAAACGACAGCTTTGGCTGTTGTCTCTGTGTAATTTTCTTTACAGGATGTCTATTTTAGTCGTGGTGAATTTCAGACTGACGTTTAGCAGCACACAGTCTCCAAAACATAGTCTCAAAAACTCAGTTTTATCACACTTTAACCTAAAGAAATGTGTTTTAAGAGAATAAAGATGCCGTGATCCATTCGTGAAGCTTGGAAATATGTGAACAAATTAATTTAACGGTGCATTGCTTCAGTCGGGATTTATTTATATGCGGCATTTAATTGATAGGAATAGATTGTCAGTCAGTGTGACATTGTACCCGTGATTGCTCTGTTTATAGTTTTCATCAGGATGTGGACTATGTTTAGATTTTTTTTTAAAATAATCACAGCGTGAAAATCATTGCAATATTATTTTTACATTTTTTCACTCAGTCTCTGATTACATGGAACGCCTATAAATCTTTGTTAGATATATCACGAGCACATGTCTAGATAGATGGTTATATC